>NC_000077.6:110456620-110756620 GCF_000001635.26 Mus musculus | reverse complement strand
CTGGTGCATATGCCAGCAAGATTTTGCTGACATGACCCTGATATACCTGTCTCTTGTGAGGCTATGCCAGTGTCTGGCAAATACAGAAGTGGATGCTCACAGTCATCTATTGGCTGGAACACAGGGCCCCCAATGGAGGAGCTAGAGAAAGTACCCAAGGAGCTCAAGGGGTCTGCAACCCTATAGGTGGAATAACAAAATGAACTAACAAGTACCCCCAGAGCTCATGTCTCTAGCTGCATTTGTAGCAGAAGATGACCTAATCGGCTATCATTGGGAAAAGAGGCCCTTGGTATTATGAAGATTATATGCCCCAGTACAGGGGAATGCCAGGGCCAGGAAGCTGGAGTGGGTAGGTTGGGGAGCAGGGTTGGGGGAGGGTATAGGGGACTTTCAGGATAGCATTTGAAATGTAAAGGAAGAAAATATCTAATAAAAATTATTTTTAAATATTTCTATTTTAAAAAGATTATATGAAATTAGGTTTGGACAGTGTTGGGGTCAGGATGGGAGACTGAAGAAGGAAAATGGAAGTGATATCATTTTATTTCATTGTATACATTATGAAATTCTCAAAGAGTAAATTAAAATAAGTATGTAAATAAACAACAGCCATGTTTCATTGGTGGTAGATTCTACCAATGCTCACACATACTTTTAAAAGTTATTTGCACATATGCCTCATCAATAATTAAACTGACAGAGGCTGATTCCATTGAGTTGCTTGCTCTTTGTAATTGCACATCACTCCAAATCAGGGTCTGCCAATGTCAGAAGTTCTCTGATTCCGTGAACAGGGGGAATGAGTCATTTGGAAGTCTGCAGAGACTTTATTCAAAATGCTTCACTGAGCTATTCCTGTTTGGTCTCATTTTCTTCAAGTATGGATTTAGTATTCAACACAATTCCTGCGGCTTTTGAAGCTCACATATGAAAGAACCAAGCATGTTATACATCTGCTCTGCATCAGCCTTGCCACATTAAAGAGGGTCTGCGCAAGTCCTGACATGAGCTTTGCTGGAGGTTAGTCAGAAATTGGACTGGAAAGGGTAGAGATGCAGCGATGTTGGTAGAGTGCTTGCCTAGCATTACTGAGGGGTTGGGTCAGTCCTAAATGCTACCCAAATAGGATGTGGTGATCCATGCCTCTAATCCCAACACTTTGGAAGCCAAGATGGCAGGATCCGAAGTGCAAGGTCGTCCTCAGCTACATAGAGAGTTGAAAGTATGGCTACAATACAAAGAACCTTGTCATAGAAGAGAGAGAAAGAGAAGGAAGGGAGAGAGAAGGAGGAGGAAGAAAGAGACAAAGGAAGAGAAATACAAACTAGAAATTTGTTTTTAAAAAGCTCTTCAAGCAATTGCTGGGTGCATAGAAGTTTCAAGAATTCTGTGTTGGGCCGGAGATATAGCTCAGCTGCTCACAACCAAAAATATAAGAACTCTGTGCAACTAGAACTGGAGAGACGACGTTGGTTAAAAAATGCTTACTGCCCTTGCAGAAGACCTGGGTTCAGTTCCTAGCATCCACATAATCGCTTCCATTTCTGGAAATGTGATGTACTCTTCTGGTCGCTGTGCAGATTGTCACATCCATGGTGCAAATGAATTCGTGCAGGCATTCACACGTATACATAAAGAGAACATCAACCACTTCTGTATTTGCGTTCTGTAGAGTGAAACAGGATTCTATAAGATAGGCAGGCTCAAACACACAGGCTGGGCTCCTTATACTCATTCTTGGCTAGAGGATCATGCACTTCCGCAGAAAGGGCAAAATTCCTTAGCTCATCTGTAGAAGTAGAGCTTTTCCTAGTTCTATTTTTAGAAATATAAGACTAAACTCTGCATCCAGGGCCACCTTCCAAGGGCAGTGCATGCACTGCTTTTGCGATCGTATTTGCTGTGGGCTGTTTTATTCCCTCCTGTTCCCAGCCTTCACAACTCTGCTGATCATAGCTCCTTTGCCATTTGTACCATCTTGGCAGCCACACATCAGCATTTCCATTCTTCTTACCCTGAACATTTTTCATGTCCTTTGAAACAGCTCCAAACATACTGAGCTGCTCCCTGCCAATAACCAAGTTATCTCATTAAGCACCAGTAATTATTCTTGTTACTGCTCTGGTTATAAAATAGCATAGGTTTTGTGTGGTCTACCCCAACCATCTCTCCACCATAAGCATTATTGTGTTTAGTGTGCAATTTTATAAAACAAGTCTTTTAATTTTTCAGAAAGACACACACACACACACGCACACGCACACGGATGTGTCTTCTCCTCTAACTTACATAGAATTGTCAATGGATGATTTGATAAGCTGAAACCTAACTAGCCCCATAGAATGTTACTGAATGAAATAACATAATATATGAATGCAATTTACTAAAATAATACAATAATAGTTAAACCATTAAATTATACATTCCAAGCTCATATAGGTATACATATTTACATGTTTTGAAATTGTTTTCTAAACTCTAATAAAGTTTAAGTCACCTCAACATTCTAAGTTTTGAAATGTTTATACATATGTAGACATGGTCAAGTGACATTTAATGGAAATCTTTCTGCGATACAACCATTAATGCCGGTAAATAAGAAGGCACCCATAGGCAATGTAGCGCATCCCAATGGGGCCCTGTATTATAAAATATATATCATTTAGATAAAAATAGAAATGAGACTACTCAGTGTTGTGTTTGAGTTATTCAAAATCATAACAAAATAAACTCTAGTGATTTAGGTCTAACCCATCAGAAAATAAAAGCTCAAATTTAATCTAAATTGAATGTTTACGGTGAACATCTATCACTTCTCATTTTAAATGTATAGTGTTTCATTTCTGTGTATAGTGTGTATATAATGGGGAATGAGGGGCAGATGCGCCATGGTTTGAGGATAGAACTCAAAGAACATGTTTGTGGAGTGGGTTCTCTCCCTGCAACTTTGTATGGGTTCCAGATATCAAAATAAGGTTGTCAGGTTTGTATAGCAAGTGCCTTTACCCACTAAACAATCTTGCTATCCCCTTGTTTATTAAAGTTTTAATTGACAAAAGTTACAGATACTCGTTATATACAGGAATCTTTGGAATGTGCATGTGTGTGTGTGTGTGTGTGTGTGTGTGTGTGTGTGTGTGTGTGTGTGTGTTCATATACAATACACATAGAACATACAACCACTACACATTTGGATATATGGACTAAAGAGCTATATGCTGCCATGAGACCTGCTTCAGGAGTTGAAGCAGAGCTCAGAAGACCAAACTATTAGTAAGAACACAAGGAAGAGTGTGCTTATAAGATTTCAAATGAGAGCCAGAAGTCGACCAGTAACTAACTGGACTGGAGACCACGCACGTTGCATTCTGGGAAAACATCTTATATACCTGTTGTTTATGCCCTGAAACTTAGTGAGAGAAAGAGTTTAAAGGTGACGGATGTGAATTTGGTGCACGACATTTCAAGGCAGCACTTCATCAAAGCTACACCAAAAGCTCCCTGGACTCCTTTTAGCCACATTTACAGTGATTGTAGTGATCAAAGATGCTGAAAGGTTGAAGCAAGACAATTTGTCAGGAAAATAAGCACATGGAGAGTTGGAGCCAAGGAAAGTGTAGCTGTTAGCCTATTGAAAAGAGCTGAATACTTGAAGGGCACTAGGAGAAACGCCCTGAGTGTGTGTGGGGTAAAGGCAAAACAGGGTCATGGAATCTTCCAGCCAAGAAGGATGGGTAAGCAAGATAATGGACAGCACGGTCAGATTCCTGAAGGCAGCCTCAGAGAAACGGTATGCAGAGTGTTATAAATGAAGTTAAATACTCAGTGGAGGTCTCCCAAAGCCAGAGATGCTGAGAGCAAGTAACCTGTGCAGAGGAAAGCAGAACTCAGCCAGGAGGACTAACCTAGAGCAGAGGCCACAGAGGTGGTGCTGTCCAAAGCCTCGGCTTCACATTCTGCCACCACACGCCAGACTATTAAACGTAAAGCTACAAGACTTCATGTTTTTCCTGCTCGATTTCCACCCTCCTTTGATCTAACCCTCCATGAACATTTGCCTATTCCTCTCCTTTAGATTAAAGATACCATACCACTGTACATTGAACATACACAACCTGTTTTTACTGTTTGAACAGTCACACAACCGAAGTCACCTGGAGTCTCAGACAAGACTCTAAATGTGGCATTTTCTGAGCAAAGTTACAGCTTGTTCAGACTTCAGGGACTGATGAACAAACTTTTCATTATGAGACGGATGTGAGATGAGCTTTTCCGAGGCCAGTGGATAAGACATTATAGACTACAGAGATGTATTTTGGAGTTAGTGAGAGGTAGACTTGGTTAATCTTGATTATCAATTTGGTTAAGTAAATAATTAGGGTAGTAATAAGGCAGACCTTTTGGGGGCATATGAGAATGACATTTTTCTGAAAGAGTTTCATATGGAAAGAACAAATCAATGTAAATATGAGGGTTGTCATTCCATAGGCTTAGGATTCAGATAAAATAAAATGGAAAAGGCAAAAAGATTCTAGAGCAAGTATAGGCATTATGTCTTGCTGATTTTTATCAGCTATGATGTGGACCATTCTGCTGCCCTCCACCCTCCTTGTTTTGATAGATATCTCTGAATCAATGAGCCAAATATCAAGTATTCCCTCCTTTAAGTCATGTTGGCCAGACATTTTAACTCAGTGATGAACCATCTGACCACACAAAGAAAAGCAGGTTTCTTAAATGTATGTCCCTACTAACTGAGAACTTATATCCTTTCAACTGGTGTCTTTCAACTTCCATCACCCTCCAGCTACATGCTATTGCCTGCTTCTGTGAGCTTAGCAATTTTACATTAGATATCAATTGATGTTGGTTGTTACTACTCTGAGAGATGCCCAGAATAGGAGAAAAGCACACTTCTGGGTGGGCCTCTGAGGGTGTCCCTAAGATGACTGAGCTGCCAATAACTCAAGGGGGGAAAAGAAAAGATCTCTCCTCAATGTGAGCAACAGCATCCAACAGAGAGGAAGCCAACAGACACCCAAAAGCTCTATTCCTCCTGAGTGTGGCTACAGCTGTGACATGGCCTATGCTCCTTACAAACTTGCTTCTTCAGGTCCTCAGGGAGGACTTACAGCGGCCTCTAGGTCTTGGGTCTCAGACTGGATAGGCATCATTTGAGATAGATGTTCATAGATGGCATGGAAAATGATTCCAGTGCCTTTCCTCTGTGTAGGAAAAACCAGTTTTCCCAGCACTGTCTATTGAAAAGGCTACACTTTGCCCCATTGTGTGTTCCTGGCAGTCGTGTTAGGTCTCAAGTAAGTGCAAATGTGTGGGTTTATTTCTGGGATCCCCATTGTGTTCGCTTTGTCGGTGCCTTTCTATTAATACCAGTGCCACACACTTTTGATTATAAGAAATTTGCAGTTGATTTTGAAGTCACATAAGATGGTGCGACTGACTGTTTCATTTTACTCAGAACTATTTTTGCATTACCAAGAGTATTGTATGATTCTATAAATTTTACAGTTTTGTCTATCTTTGTGCAAAAATACTATTGGCTTGCATCGACTCTTTGAATTTTTTTGCATTTAATCTATGAATTGCTTAAAATGAAACGTCAGTAATATTAATCTCTCAAATCCATGACCACAAGGTATATTTCCATTTATTCATGATCTTTTTATTAAGTTTATCAAAATCTTAAAGTTTTCAATGTGGACATCTTTCATGTTCTGAGCTAAATTTATTTCTAAGTCTCTTAATCTATTAGCTTTATATAGATGGAATTATTTTCTTGGCTTCTGAAGTTTATAGTTATTGAATAGAGATTTAACTGATTTTCGAAGGTTGATGTATACTTCAATGTTACTAAAGTCACTTACTAATTTTAAGCTTTAGTATATTTGAGTTCTGATGACCTGTGGAGATTTTAGGGATATAGAAGAAAGACAACCAGACCTAGCTCTGAACAAATTACCACTTATTGGGACCACAGACGACTCCTCTATCTACTTTGCCTTGAGACAGAGTCTCTCACTGAGCTCACCAACTGGCTAGACTGGCCGGCAGACACCAGAAATCCACCTGTCTCCACACTTCCTGGGCTGAAAATACAGATGTAAGGCATACCTGTGCATTACAGGGGTGCTGGAGAAATAGCTTAAATCCTTGAGCTTCTGTGGAGGTGGAGCCATCTCCCAGACCCTTATTTAGAGATTTCTTTTAGGAAATGTTAAGAAATTTTGGCTGAATTTTTTTACTCTATTACATTGCATTTGTCCTCTATCTTGCTAAGGTCCTGCAGCACATTTATTCATGTAAATACGTTGGCCCATCCTTACATGCCAGGGGTAAATACTAGTCCCTCATGGTTAATCCTTCTAACATGCCTTTGATTTCCATTTATTAGCATTTTGATAAGTTTTTTCTTTATTATTTCTCTCTAACAATACATCCAGACCACAGCCTCTCCTTCCTTCCCTTCCTTCTAGTGACCGTTCCACTTCTTCTCTCCCCAAGATCCATTGCTCCTTCTTCTTTTTCCCTCCAAAAGAGAGCAGAACTTCCAGCAATACCAACTGAACACAACATGAACAAGATGCAATAAGACTAGGTGCGAGACTCGAGCCCGAGTGTACCTTGCCAGCAGACTCGCCCGACACCCGCATGGGCCCACACAGGATTCCCCACGGGATCCTAAGACCTCTGGTGAGTGGAACACAGCGCCGGCCCCAATCCAATCGCGCGGAACCTGAGACAGCGGGAAATAGGGAAGCAGGCTACCCTGGGCCTGACCTGGGGCACAAGCCCCTTCTGCTCCACTCAAGCCCGAGTGTACCTTGCCAGCAGACTCGCCCGACACCCGCATGGGCCCACACAGGATTCCCCACGGGATCCTAGGACCTCTGGTGAGTGGAACACAGCGCTGGCCCCAATCCAATCGCGCGGAACCTGAGACTGCGGGAAATAGGGAAGCAGACTACCAGGGCCTGACCTGGGGCACAAGCATCTTCTGCTCCACTCGAGCCCCAGGGTACCTTGCCAGTGGAGTCGCCTGACACCTGCAAGGGCCCACACAGGATTCCACACGGGATCCTAAGACCACTAGTGAGTGGAACACAACATCTGCCAGGAGTCTGGTTCGAACACCAGATATCTGGGTACCCTCCCTGCAAGAAGAGAGCTTGCCTGCAGAGAATTCTCTGCCCACTGAAACTAAGGAGAGAGCCACCCTCCCAGGTCTGCTTATAGAAGCTAACAGAGTAACCTGAAGAGCAAGCTCTTAACAGTGACAACTATAACAGCTAGCTTCAGAGATTACCAGATGGCGAAAGGCAAACGTAAGAATCCTACTAACAGAAATCAAGACCACTCACCATCGTCAGAACGCAGCACTCCCACCCCACCTAGTCCTGGGCACCCCAACACAACCGAAAATCTAGACCCAGATTTAAAAACTTTTCTCATGATGATGATAGAGAACATCAAGAAGGACTTTCATAAGTCACTTAAAGAATTACAGGAGAGCACTGCTAAAGAGTTACAGGCCCTTAAAGAAAAGCAGGAAAACACAACCAAACAGGTAGAAGTCCTTAAAGAAAAACAGGAAAACACATCCAAACAGGTGATGGAAATGAACAAAACCATACTAGAACTAAAAGGGGAAGTAGACACAATAAAGAAAACCCAAAGCGAGGCAATGCTGGAGATAGAAACCCTAGGAAAGAGATCTGGAACCATAGAGGCGAGCATCAGCAACAGAATACAAGAAATGGAAGAGAGAATCTCAGGCGCAGAAGATTCCATAGAGAACATCGGCACAACAATCAAAGATAATACAAAATGCAAAAAGATCCTAACTAAAAACATCCAGGAAATCCAGGACACAATGAGAAGACCAAACCTACGGATAATAGGAATTGATGAGAATGAAGATTTTCAACTTAAAGGGCCAGCTAATATCTTCAACAAAATAATAGAAGAAAACTTCCCAAACATAAAGAAAGAAATGCCCATGATCATACAAGAAGCCTACAGAACTCCAAATAGACTGGACCAGAAAAGAAATTCCTCCCGACACATAATAATCAGAACAACAAATGCACTAAATAAAGATAGAATATTAAAAGCAGTAAGGGAGAAAGGTCAAGTAACATATAAAGGAAGGCCTATCAGAATTACACCAGACTTTTCACCAGAGACTATGAAAGCCAGAAGAGCCTGGACAGATGTTATACAGACACTAAGAGAACACAAATGCCAGCCCAGGCTACTATACCCAGCCAAACTCTCAATTACCATAGATGGAGAAACCAAAGTATTCCACGACAAAACCAAATTCACACAATATCTTTCCACGAATCCAGCCCTTCAAAGGATAATAACAGAAAAGAAGCAATACAAGGACGGAAATCACGCCCTAGAACAAGCAAGAAAGTAATCCCTCAACAAACCAAAAAGAAGACAGCCACAAGAACAGAATGCCAACTTTAACAACAAAAATAACAGGAAGCAACAATTACTTTTCCTTAATATCTCTTAATATCAATGGTCTCAACTCTCCAATAAAAAGACATAGACTAACAGACTGGCTACACAAACAGGACCCAAAATTCTGCTGCTTACAGGAAACCCATCTCAGGGAAAAAGAAAGACACTACCTCAGAGTGAAAGGCTGGAAAACAATTTTCCAAGCAAATGGTCTGAAGAAACAAGCTGGAGTAGCCATTTTAATATCGGATAAAATTGACTTCCAACCCAAAGTTATCAAAAAACACAAGGAGGGAAACTTCATACTCATCAAAGGTAAAATCCTCCAAGAGGAACTCACAATTCTGAATAACTACGCTCCAAATACAAGGGCAGCCACATTCATTGAAGACACTTTAGTAAAGCTCAAAACACACGTTGCACCTCACACAATAATAGTGGGAGACTTCAACACACCACTTTCATCAATGGACAGATCGTGGAAACAGAAACTAAACAGGGACACAGTAAAACTAACAGAAGTTATGAAACAAATGGACCTGACAGATATCTACAGAACATTTTATCCTAAAACAAAAGGATATACCTTCTTCTCAGCACATCACGGGACCTTCTCCAAAATTGACCATATAATTGGTCACAAAACAGGCCTCAACAGATACAAAAATATTGAAATTGTCCCATGTATCCTATCAGACCACCATGGCCTAAGACTGATCTTCAATAACAACATAAATAATGGAAAGCCAACATTCACGTGGAAACTGAACAACACTCTTCTCAATGATACCTTGGTCAAGGAAGGAATAAAGAAAGAAATTAATGACTTTTTAGAGTTTAATGAAAATGAAGCCACAACGTACCCAAACCTATGGGACACAATGAAAGCATTTCTAAGAGGGAAACTCATAGCACTGAGTGCCTCCAAGAAGAAACGGGAGAGAGCACATACTAGCAGCTTGACAACACATCTGAAAGCTCTAGAAAAAAAGGAAGCAAATTCACCCAAGAGGAGTAGACGGAAGGAAATAATCAAACTCAGGGGTGAAATCAACCAAGTGGAAACAAGAAGAACTATTCAAAGAATTAACCAAACGAGGAGTTGGTTCTTTGAGAAAATCAACAAGATAGATAAACCTTTAGCTAAACTCACTAGAGGGCACAGGGACAACATCCTAATTAACAAAATCAGAAATGAAAAGGGAGACATAACAACAGATCCTGAAGAAATCCAAAACACCATCAGATCCTTCTACAAAAGGCTATACTTAACAAAACTGGAAAACCTGGACGAAATGGACAAATTTCTGAACAGATACCAGGTACCAAAGTTGAATCAGGATCAAGTTGACCATCTAAACAGTCCCATATCACCTAAAGAAATAGAAGCAGTTATTAATAGTCTCCCAGCCAAAAAAAGCCCAGGACCAGACGGGTTTAGTGCAGAGTTCTATCAGACCTTCAAAGAAGATCTAATTCCAGTTCTGCATAAACTATTTCACAAAATAGAAGTAGAAGTACTCTACCCAACTCATTTTATGAAGCCACTATTACTCTGATACCTAAACCACAGAAAGACCCAACAAAGATAGAGAACTTCAGACCAATTTCTCTTATGAATATCGATGCAAAAATCCTCAATAAAATTCTCGCTAACCGAATCCAAGAACACATTAAAGCAATCATCCATCCTGACCAAGTAGGTTTTATTCCAGGGATGCAGGGATGGTTTAATATATGAAAATCCATCAATGTAATCCATTATATAAACAAACTCAAAGACAAAAACCACATGATCATCTCGTTAGATGCAGAAAAAGCATTTGACAAGATCCAACACCCATTCATGATAAAAGTCTTGGAAAGATCAGGAATTCAAGGCCCATACCTAAACATGATAAAAGCAATCTACAGCAAACCAGTAGCCAACATCAAAGTAAATGGAGAGAAGCTGGAAGCAATCCCACTAAAATCAGGGACTAGACAAGGCTGCCCACTTTCTCCCTACCTTTCAACATAGTACTTGAAGTATTAGCCAGAACAATTCGACAACAAAAGGAGATCAAGGTGATACAAATTGGAAAAGAGGAAGTCAAAATATCACTTTTTGCAGATGATATGATAGTATATATAAGTGACCCTAAAAATTCCACCAGAGAACTCCTAAACCTGATAAACAGCTTTAGTGAAGTAGCTGGATATAAAATTAACTCAAACAAGTCAATGGCCTTTCTCTATACAAAGAATAAACAGGCTGATAAAGAAATTAGGGAAACAACACCCTTCTCAATAGTCACAAATTATATAAAATATCTTGGCGTGACTCTAACTAAGGAAGTGAAAGATCTGTATGATAAAAACTTCAAGTCTCTGAAGAAAGAAATTAAAGAAGATCTCAGAAGATGGAAAGATCTCCCATGCTCATGGATTGGCAGGATCAACATTGTAAAAATGGCTATCTTGCCAAAAGCAATCTACAGATTCAATGCAATCCCCATCAAAATTCCAACTCAATTCTTCAACGAATTAGAAGGAGAAATTTGCAAAATCATCTGGAATAACAAAAAACCTAGGATAGCAAAAAGTCTTCTCAAGGATAAAAGAACCTCTGGTGGAATCACCATGCCTGACCTAAAGCTTTACTACAGAGCAATTGTGATAAAAAACTGCATGGTACTGGTATAGAGACAGACAAATAGACCAGTGGAACAGAATTGAAGACCCAGAAATGAACCCACACACCTATGGTCACTTGATCTTCGACAAGGGAGCTAAAACCATCCAGTGGAAGAAAGACAGCATTTTCAACAATTGGTGCTGGCACAACTGGTTTTTATCATGTAGAAGAATGCGATTCGATCCATACTTATCTCCTTGTACTAAGGTCAAATCTAAGTGGATCAAGGAACTTCACATAAAACCAGAGACACTGAAACTTATAGAAGAGAAAGTGGGGAAAAGCCTTGAAGATATGGGCACAGGGGAAAAATTCCTGAACAGAACAGCAATGGCTTGTGCTGTAAGATCGAGAATTGACAAATGGGACCTAATGAAACTCCAAAGTTTCTGCAAGGCAAAAGACACCGTCAATAAGACAAAAAGACCACCAACAGATTGGGAAAGGATCTTTACCTATCCTAAATCAGATAGGGGACTAATATCCAATATATATAAAGAACTCAAGAAGGTGGACTTCAGAAAATCAAATAACCCCATTAAAAAATGGGGCTCAGAACTGAACAAAGAATTCTCACCTGAGGAATACATAATGGCAGAGAAGCACCTGAAAAAATGTTCAACATCCTTAATCATCAGGGAAATGCAAATCAAACAACCCTGAGATTCCACCTCACACCAGTCAGAATGGCTAAGATCAAAAATTCAGGTGACAGCAGATGCTGGCGTGGATGTGGAGAAAGAGGAACACTCCTCCATTGTTGGTGGGATTGCAGGCTTGTACAACCACTCTGGAAATCAGTCTGGAGGTTCCTCAGAAAATTGGACATAGTACTACCGGAGGATCCAGCAATACCTCTCCTGGGCATATATCCAGAAGATGCCCCAACTGGTAAGAAGGACACATGCTCCACTATGTTCATAGCAGCCTTATTTATAATAGCCAGAAGCTGGAAAGAATCTAGATGCCCCTCAACAGAGGAATGGATACAGAAAATGTGGTACATCTACACAATGGAGTACTACTCAGCTATTAAAAAGAATGAATTTATGAAATTCCTAGCCAAATGGATGGACCTGGAGGGCATCATCCTGAGTGAGGTAACACATTCACAAAGGAACTCACACAATATGTACTCACTGATAAGTGGATATTAGCCCAAAACCTAGGATACCCAAGATATAAGATACAATTTCCTAAACACATGAAACTCAAGAAAAATGAAGACTGAAGTGTGTACACTATGCCCCTCCTTAGAAGTGGGAACAAAACACCCATGGAAGGAGTTACAGAGACAAAGTTTGGAGCTGAGATGAAAGGATGGACCATGTAGAGACTGCCATATCCAGGGATCCATCCCATAATCAGCATCCAAATGCTGACACCATTGCATACACTAGCAAGATTTTATCGAAAGGACCCAGATGTAGCTGTCTCTTGTGAGACTATGCCGGGGCCTAGCAAACACAGAAGTGGATGCTCACAGTCAGCTAATGGATGGATCACAGGGCTCCCAATGGAGGAGCTAGAGAAAGTACCCAAGGAGCTAAAGGGATCTGTAACCCTATAGGTGGAACAACATTATGAACTAACCAGTACCCTGGAGCTCTTGACTCTAGCTGCATATGTATCAAAAGATGGCCTAGTCGGCCATCACTGGAAAGAGAGGCCCATTGGACACGCAAACTTTATATGCCCCAGTACAGGGGAACGCCAGGGCCAAAAAGGGGAAGTGGGTGGGTAGGGGAGTGGGGGTGGGTGGGTATGGGGGACTTTTGGTATAGCATTGGAAATGTAAATGAGCTAAATACCTAATAAAAAATGAAAAAAAAAATAAATTCACTTAAAAAAAAAAAAAAAAAGACTAGGTGCGAACCCTCATCAAGGCTGGAACAGGCAACCCAGTAGAAGTAAAAAGGGTCCCATGAGCAAGCAAATGTGTCCGAGACAGCCCCATTCCCACTGTTAAAAATCCCACAAAACTCCCAAGCTACAAAACCACAGCATGTATTCGGAAGACCTAGCACATACCCTTGTAGGCTTCATCATTGCTGCTTCAGTATCTGTGATTCCCTAAGAATTTTGCTTAGTTGATTCTGTTGACCATGTTCTTTTGATGTCCTTAACCCAAAGTCTCTTGACAGTTTTTCTTCCCCATCTTCTGCAGGGTACCCAGAGCTCTATGTAATGTTTGGCTACAAGTCTCTGCATTTGCAGCTATTGAAGCATTTGTGTTAGGCACCAACCTAAGTGTATAACAGAATACCATTAAGAATCATTTCTGGTGGAATTTTTTTGATCACTTAAGTATACTGTCATATCATCTGCAAATACTGACACTTTGACTTCTTCCTTTCCAATTTGAATCCCTTTGATCTCCTTTTGTTGTCTAATTCCTCTAGCTGGGATTCGAGTACTATATTGAACAGGTAGGGAGAGAGTGGGCCACCTTGTCTAGTCCATGATTTTAGTGGGATTGCTTCAAGTTTCTTTCCATTTAGTTTCCATACTGGTTTGCTGTATATTGCTTTTACTATGTTTAGCTATGGGTGTTGAATTCCTGATCTTTCCAAGATTTTTATCATGAAGGGGTGTTGGATTTTGTCAAATGCTTTCTCAGCATCTAATGAGATAACTGTGTGGTTTTTTTTCTTTGAGTTTTTTTATATAGTGGATTACATTTTTTATATAGTGGATTACTATATACATTACTATATACAACTATACGTTGATGGATGTATGTTGATCCATCCCTGGATCCCTGGGATGAAGCCTACTTGGTCATGACGGATGATCATTTTGAAGTGTTCTTGGATTCAGTTTACAAGAATTTTATTAAGTATTTTTGCATCGATATTCATAAGGGAAATTGGTCTGAAGTTCTCTTTATTTCTTGGGTCTTTGTGTAGTTTAGGTATCAGAGTAATTGTGGCTTCATAGAACGAATAGGGTAAAGTACCTTCTGTTTCTATTTTGTGAAATAGTTTAAGGAGTATTGGTATTAGGTCTTCTTTAAAGGTCGGATAGAACTCTGCACTAAACCCATCTGGTCCTGGGCTTTTTTGTTTGGGAGACTATTAATGACTGCTTCTATTTCTATAGGGGAAATGGGACTGTTTAGATCATTTATCTGATCCTGATTTAACTTTGGTGCCTGATATCTGTCTAAAAAATTGTCCATTTCATTCAGATTTTCCAGTTTTGTTGAGTATAGGTTTTGTAGTAAGATCTGATGATTTTTTATATTTCCTCAGTTTCTGTTGTTATGTCTCCCTTTTCATTTCTGATTTTGCTGATTTGGATACTGTCTCTGTGCCCTCTGGTTAGTTTGGCTAAGGGTTTATCTATCTTGTTGATTTTCTCAAAGAACCAGCCCCTGGTTTGGTTGATTCTTTGTATAGTTCTATTTCTTTCTACTTGGTTAATTTCAGTCCTGAGTTTGATTATTTCCTTCCTTCTACTCCTTTTGAGTTTATTTGCTTCCTTTTGTTCTAGAGCTTTCAGTTGTGCTGTCAAACTGCTAGTATATGCTCTCTAAAGTTTCATTTTGGAGGCACTCAGAGCTATGAATTTTTCTCTTAGCACTACTTTCCTCATGTCCCATAAGTTTGGGTATGTTGTGGTTTCATTTTCATTAAATTCTAAAAAGTCTTTAATTTCTTTCTTTATTTCTTCCTTGACCAAATTATCCTTGAGTAAAGTGTTGTTCAGCTTCCATGTGTATGTGGGCTTTCTATTATTTTTGTTGTTATTTGAAGACCAGCCTTAGTCTGTGATGATCTGATAGGATGCATGGGATTATTTCAATCTTCTTATATTTGTTGGCCTTTTTTATGACCAATTATAAGGTCAATTTTGGAGAATGTACCATAGGTGCTGAGAAGAAGGTATATTCTTTTGTTTTAGGATAAAATATTCTATACATATCTGTTAAATCCATTTGTTTCATAACTTCTGTTAGCTTCACTGTGTCTCTGTTTAGTTTCTGTTTACATAATCTGTCCATTGATGGTAGTTGGGTGTTGAAGTCTCCCACTACTATTGTGTGAGGTTCAGTGTGTGCTTTGAGCTTTAGAAAAGTTTCTTTTATGAATGTGGGTGCCATTGCATTTGGAGCATAGCTGTTCAGAATTAAGAGTTCATCTTGGTAAATTTTACCTTTGATGAGTAAGAAGTGTCCCTTCTTATCTTTTTTGATAACTTTAGGTTGAAAGTCGTTTTTATTCGATTTTAGAATGGTTATCCTAGCTTATTTCTTGGGACCATTTGCTTGGAAAAATTGTTTTCCAGCATTTTACTCTGAAGTAGTGTCTGTCTTTGTCACTGAGGTGGGGTTCCCGTATGAAGCAAAATTTTGGTTTTGTATAAGTATCAAGTCCATTAGTCTATGTCTTTTTATTGAGGAATTGAGTCCATTGATATTAAGAGATATTAAGGAAATTTGATTGTTGCTTCCTGGTTTTTTGTTGTTGTTAGAGGTGAAGTTATGTTTATGTGGTTATCTTCTTTTTGGTTTGTTAAAAGGAGATTATTTTCTTGCTATTTCTAGGGAGCAGTTTCCCTCCTTGTGTTAGAGTTTCCCATTTATTATCCTTTGAAGGGCTGGATTTGTGGAAAGATATTGTATAAATCTGTTTTTTGCCATGGAATACTTTGGTTTCTCCATCTATGGTAATTAAGAGTTTTGTTGGGTATAGTAGTCTGGGCTGGCATTTGTGTTCTCTTAGGGTCTGTATGGCATCTGTCCAGGATCTTCTGGCTTTCATAGTCTCTGGTGAGAAGTCTGATGTAATTCTGATAGGTCTGCCTTTATATGTTACTTGACCTTTTTCCCTTACTGCTTTTAATATTCTTTCTTTGTCTTATGCATTTGGTGTTTTGATTATTATGTGACTAGATGAATTTCTTTTCTGGTCCAACCTATTTGGAGTTCTGTAGGCTTCTTGTATGTTCATGGGCATCTCTTTCTTTAGGTTAGGGAAGTTTTTTCTATAATTTTGTTGAAGATATTTACTGGCCCTTTAAATTGGAAATTAATTTACTCTCTGGTATACCTATTATCCTTAGGTTTGGTCTTCTCATTGTGTCCTGGATTTTCTGGATCATTTGGGTTAGGAGCTTTTTGCATTTTGCATTTTCCTTGACTGTTGTATCAATGTTTTGGTATCCTCTGCACCTGAGATTCTCTCTTCTATCTCTTATATTCTGTTGGTGATACTTACATCTACAACTCCTGACCTCTTTCCTAGGATTTCTATCTCCAGAATTGTCTTCCTGTGTAATTTCTTTATTGTTTCTACTTCCATTTTCAGATCCTGGATGGTTTTGGTCCATTCCTTCACCTGTTTGGTTGTGCTTTCCTATAATTCTTTAAGGGATTTTTGTGTTTCCTCTTTAAATCTTCTACCTAATTTCTTGTGTTCTCCTGTATTTCTTTAAGGGAGTTATTTATGTCCTTTTTAAAGTCCTCTATCAGCATCATGAGATGTGATTTTAAATCCAAATCTTGCTTTTCTAGTGGGATGGGGTATCCAGGACTTGCTGTTGTGGAGAAACAATAAACAATTTCAGCAATGTGCCTAGATGTAAAATTAACTCAAACAATTCAGTGGCCTTCCTCTACTCAAAGAATAAACAGGCTGAGGACAAAATTAGAGAAACAACACCTTTCACAATAGTCACAGATAATATAAAATATCTTAGTGTGACTCTAACTAAGCAAGTGAAAGATCTGTATGATAAGAATTTCAAGTCTCTAAAGAAAGAAACTGAAGATCTCAGAAGATGGAAAGATCTCCCATGCTCATGGATTAGCAGGAGTAATATAGTAAAAATGGCTATCTTGCCGAAAGCAATCTACAGATTCAATGCAATCCCCATCAAAATTCCAACTCAATTCTTCATAGAATTAGAAAGAGCAATTTGCAAATTCATTTGAAGTAAGAAAAAATCCAGGATATTAATATCTATTCTCAACAATAAAAGAACTTCTGGTGTAATCACCATCCCTGACATTAAGCTGTACCACAGGTAAATTGTGATTAAAAACTGCATGGTATTGGTACAGTGACAGGCAGGTAGATCAATGGGATAGAATTAAAGACTGAGAAATGACTCCATATGCCTATGGTCACTTTACAAAGGAGCTAAAACCATCCAGTGGGAAAATACAGCATTTTCAATGAATGGTGCTGGCTCAACTGGCAGTTAGCATTAGAAGAATGCAAATTGATCCATTCTATGTCCTTGTACAAAGCTCAAGTCCAAGTGGATCAAGGACCTCCACAGAAAACCAGATATGCTGAAACTAATAGAAAAAAAAGTAGGGAAGACCCTGGAGCATGTGGGCACAGGG
The DNA here is from genome assembly GCF_000001635.26 of Mus musculus. Classification (NCBI taxonomy): domain Eukaryota; kingdom Metazoa; phylum Chordata; class Mammalia; order Rodentia; family Muridae; genus Mus; species Mus musculus. Next base: position 110,739,092 of record NC_000077.6, on the reverse strand, counting down.
GAAAATTTCCTGAACAGAACACCAATAGCTTATGCTCTAAGATCAACAATGACACATGGAACCTCATAAAATTGCAAAGCTTGGTGTTGGAGAGATGGCTCAGCAGTTAAGAGCAATTACTGCTCTTCTGAAGGTCCCAAGTTCAAATCCCAGCAACCACACAGTGGCTCACAACCATCCATAATGAGATCTGATGCCGTCTTCTGGAACGTCTGAAGTCAGGTACAGTGTACTTAAGAAAAAAAAGAATAAATCTTTTAGAAAAAAAATTTTTAATTGCAAAGCTTCTGTAAGGCAAAGGATACTGTCAATAGGACAAAACATCGACCAACAGATTAGGGAAAGATCTTTACCAACCCTACACCTGATAAAGGGCTGATATCCAATATATACAAAGAACTGAAGAACTTAGACTCCAGAGAACCAAATAACCGTACTTAAAAAATAGGGCACAGTGCTAAACAAAGAATTCTCAACTGAGGAATACTGAATGGCTGAAAAGCACCTAAAGAAATGTTCAACGTCCTTAGTCATCAGGGAAATGCAAATCAAAACAACCTGGAAATTCCACCTCACACCAGTCATAATGGCTAAGATCAAAAACTCAGGTGACAGCAGATAATGGTGAGGATGTGGAGAAAGAGGAACACTCCTTTATTGCTGGTGGGATTACAAGCTGGTACAACCACTCTGGAAATCAGTCCAGCAGTTCCTCAGAAAATTGGACATAGTACTACCTGAGGACCCAGCTATACCACTCCTGAGCATGTACTAAGAAGATGCTCCAACATGTAATAAGGACACATGCTACATTATGTTCATAGCAGCATTATTTATAATAGCCAGAAGTTGGAAAAAACCTAGATGTCCTTCAACAGAGGAATGGATACATAAAATGTGGTACATTTACACAATGGGGTACTACTCAGCTATTAAAAATGATGAATTCATGAAGTTATTAGGCAAATGGATGGAATAGAAAACATCATCCTGAGTGAGGTCACCTAATAACAAAAGAACAATCATGGTATGTACTCACTGATAAGTGGATATTAGCCCAGAAGTTCAGAATACCCAAGATACAATTCACAGACCACATGAAACTCAAGAAGAAGGAAGACCAAAGTGTGGATACTTCGGTCCTTCTTAGGAGGCTTAAAGTTCATGGAAACTTAGTCTCCTGGACTCGTGGCATCCTATATAAATAATGCTCTAATGTTCTTGCTTTAGTAGGTAAACGGATCTGTGTGCTTTCCCTTAATATTGCTTTACTACACGTGCTCCTAAGGATTGATTTTTTGACATATAGCTAAGTTAAATTCTAAGCAGTCCTTGACCCAACCCTGGGCATGGATGGCTAAATCACTGCCCTATGCAGGAATTTACCATTATCTAGGAAGAAGGAAGTTTGTGATCTAAGGAGGAACCAGATTAGATACTTAGAACTATAGATAGCTGAGTTACACCCATACACAAGTATTTACAATAGACTAGAATAGGAACTATGGCAAGGGCCCTTGCCCCTGGCTTCTAAGTTTAAGCTGACTTTATGTGGGGCTGTTTTGATCCCAGTTGTTAACATTGAATTTTATCCCAGTTGGTTCCTGTCAGTCCTTCTGTGTTTGCATTCCTCTGTTTTATGTAAGAATCCAGTAACCTCATTGTAACTTGCCAGTGTGTCACCTAAGTTCCCTTTTTCTTCTGTATAAGTAGTTTGATGCTCAACTTGACAAATTGCATTCAGATTCTACACAATCTCGTGTGTCGCTAATGTCATTCGCCGACTCCTTGTCCACCTGCAACCAGAGACACATTCCATGCAGATAGGAGACCTAAAAAGGGGGTAGTCTGCGGCAGACAGGGAATCAGGAGTGGGTGGGGATGGGATAAGGGAATTTTCAGAGGGGAAATGGGGAAAGGGGATAAAATTTGAAATGTAAATAAAGAAAATATCTAATAAAAATGGAAAAAATGTCACTGGCCATTTGTGGGGGGGAAAAAGGGGGAAGTCAGTAGTGTTTGGTTCTACCCTAGGTCATGAGCCATCCAGTTTCTGATTCCTGGCCATCCAGTCACAGGCTACCTTTCCTGGCATGGGCTTCAAGTTAGACCAGTCACTGGTTGTCCATACCCACAAGCTCTGAGCCACCATTGCCCCAGCATATTTTACAGGTAGGAAAGGTTGTAAGTTGAAGGTTTTGTGACTGAGTTTGTGTCCCAATCCCTCCACTGAGAGCCTAGCCTGGTTACAGAAGATGGCCAGATCTTTTTTTTTTTTCTTTAAATTCTGGGGCATGTATATAAGATTCTGTGGTTAATTGAGATTCCACCTCATACCAGTCAGAATGGCTAAGATCAAAAATTCAGGTGACAGCAGATGCTGGCGAAGATGTAGAGAAAGTGCAACACTCATTCCATTGCTGGTGGGATTGCAAGCTTGTACAACCACGATGGAAGTCAGTCTGGTGGTTCCTCAGAAAATTGGACATAGTACTACCGGAAGATCCAGCAATAGCTCTCCTGGGCATATACCCAGAAGATGTTCCAACTGATAATAAGATCACACGCTCCACTATGTTCATAGCAGCCTTATTTATAATAGCCAGAAACTGGAAAGAACTCAGATGCCCCTCAACAGAGGAATGGATACAGAAAATGTGGTACATTTACATAATGGAGTACTACTCAGCTATTAAAAACAATGAATTTATGAAATTCTTGGGCAAATGGAGGTATCTTGAGGATATCATCCTCAGTGAGGTAACCCAATCACAAAAAAAGTCCTTAGATATGCACTCACTGATAAGTGGATATTAGCCCAGAAACTTAGAATACCCAAGATACAATTTGCAAAACAAGAAAATCAAGAAGAGGGAAGACCAACGTGTGGATACTTCATTCCTCCTTAGAATAGGGAACAAAATACCCATAAAAGGAGTTACAGAGACCAAGTTTGGAGCTAAGACAAAAGGATGGACTATCCAGAGACTGCCCCATCTGGGGATCCATCCCATAATCCAAACCCAGACACTATTGCATATGCCAGCAAGATTTTGCTGAAGGGACCCTGATATAGCTGTCTCCTATGAGGCTTTGCAAGTGCCTGGGAAATACAGAAGTGGATGCTCACAGTCATCTATAAAATGGAACACAGGGCCCCCAATGGAGAAGCTATAGAAAGCACCTAAGGAGCTGAAGGGGTCTGCAACTCTATAGGTGGAACAACAATATGAACTAATCAGTACCCCCAGAGCCCGTGTCTCTAGCTGCATATGTAGCAGAAGATGGCCTAGTCAGCCATCATTGGGAAGAGAGGCCCCTGGGTCTTGCAAACTTTATATGCCCCAGTACAGAGGAATGCCAGGGCCAAGAAGTGGGAGTGGGTGGGTAGAGTAGCAGGGTGGGGGGAGGGTATAGGGAACTTTCGGGATAGCATTTGAAATGTAAATAAAGAAAATACCTAATTTAAAAAAAAGATTCTGTGATTAAGGCCATGTACTTCTCTTATAGGTGAGACCAGTTCACTTGCCAGCACTCATACAGGGCAGCTCACTAACACCAGTAACTCCAACAATAGAGGAACTGGCTCCATTTTCTGGACTCTTTAAGTACCACTACCCATGTGCATAGACCGATACATGGGCAAATATAATTAAAGATAAAAGAAAATATTTTTTAAAATTACTTTTTTTAATCTATCCTCATGAGAGATGTTGGCCAATAATTTTCTTTTTCTAGAATCTTGGTACCTTTGTCTGTCTTAGGAAACCAGCTAATAAAACTGTCATTGTAAAATGAATTTAGCAGCTATCCTGCTTCATTTTCGGAAGCATTTGAAGTGTAGTGGTGTTACTTTTTAAAACATTTTGGCGATATCACCAGTAAAGCCACTGGGCTTTCCTTTGATGTGAGACTTTGTATTTTCCCTCAATCCTTGCTCATTAGTGGCCTATCGAGATGTTCTGTTTCTTCATGAAAAATAGAAGTTCGAAGTTATTCTTTTAAAAATCTAAATTTTCTCTGATTCTCTTTGGTTTTGTTCTCTTGGAGGAGGAGAATAAAGTTCACGGTCTGATTTTCTCTGTTATACAACCATTTTTCTCTATTATAGAACTACTTCTGTGTATTATTTTATATTGCCTACATGAAGTCTTTACAAAAATATTTATATGAGAAAATACTATATTAAAATATTTGTTCAATCTATTGTGATGGTATCTCTTTTAAGGAAAGGAGGAAGGATGGGAGAGAGGGAGGAATAAAACAAGCCAAGGCAAAAAATTTCATCTTAGACTATCATGAACAGTCCCTATGAAGATTTAATTTTCTAAATCCTTAGTAAATAAAATAAAATAAATCAAATGAACCAAAGCCAAGCATTTTAATGTATACTTCCAGATTCATACTCTCAATCATTTTGTTTTCAATTTTTAAAATTTATCTCTAGTTTTGGAACTGCAACAAGCATTACTTTATGATGAAAAGAATAGATTGGTTTTAACTCCTATGCTCAGCACCTGAAAAGGATAACAAATTACCACTTTGATATTCATTTGACTATTTTGACTATGACACTGAACTGAGAAAATGTAGAAATTTCTACATCAGGTAGAAATCTATCACATGGAAGAATATTTGCACTTTACACCAACCCTGCTGAGTTTTGTTTTGAATAGCACTTTTTGAACAAAAGCTATGGGGTTAAGATCCTTTCATGAGATCCGTTCCACTCAGTAACCTTTGTCTTGGGAAAATATGCAGAAAAATCTCAACTACCCAATAATGTAAGTTGAGATTGGTAATTTTACTCCACAAGTAAATTTTCATTGATTTAACAGAATACAAGCTCTAATTTAAAAAAAATCAAGAGACTATAGAACAAAGAATTTAGGTCACATGTCATACATATTTATACACTTATTTCTTAAACAACCAACTTTTACCACCGATGCGAGGAAAACATTTCTGACTCCAAATCTTCTGAGGACTAAATCAAGTTGAGAGTTGCATAGTAATAAGTACTTTGTTGGTAGTCAACACAGCTATCACACTTTTACTAGTTACATAGTGAGTTAATTTATGTACGTTAGCAAAAACAGTTTGCAGGTTTCAAAATGTAATGCCACTTACTGAATACAATTGCTTGAAAATGATGTGCCAAAAATAAGTGTGCATTAAATTTAGACTCTTTACCTCGAATCACAGCTCTACTACTGATGTTTGAAGAATTATTTGACGTTCTCTGTGCCTGGGTACTCTTACCTACATAATAGCAACATCACCCTACAATGATGGTGATTTGGGTGTTAACGTGAATTAATGTACATAAACTTAGTGTCCAAGAAATAGTCAACAAGTCAAAGCCATGTTGAGTCATCTTACTTTTGCTTATAGAAATTGTGATGAAAGATATCTAAATCTAACTCCCATGCTCCTCCATGATTTATGCAATAGCTTACAATGATCTCATCAATGAGTTTCTATAATTATTTGTACAGGGAACATATGTTACTTTGCTAAACGGGGAGAGATGGATCTGGATGGAGACACCAGAACATACTACTGGTCATCCTTTATTCAGAAATTTGTCTTACTAATGTACATGTGCCAAAATACTATTTTACGGTGGTCTTTATCAGGAGCGATGCTCAGACAACAAAAATGTCTCATTTATGCAACCCAGACCCACATGGGACTGATCTTTGTCAGAGACCTAAAAGAGTAATTTATGGAGCTTTGATTGCCAAGCAGATGAATATTCATGCTGGCTCTTCAACACATTCCCTTCCTCACATAGTTATAAACTCTGGAAATCAAATAGAAATCAAGCTGCCTGATGAAAAAGATCTGAGGGAGTGTCTACAAACATAGTCTACATGGACAACCAAAAATAATGCAATTTTGTCAGGAGAGTTTTACTTCCCTGAAAATAATATATTTCTCTAGTCTATACTAAGCCCTCTTTTTAGTCCTTGCATTTGTTAACATTTTTTTAACTTTGGAGAAAGAAGCTATAACAAGCATTTGTCTTCAATGCACCCGACCTCCAGTCAGAGGCTGTGAATTTGCAATCTTCATTCTCCCTGAATTAAAAAAAAAAATCCCAAATGAAATCTACTTAGCCTATTAACCATTTTCTACATTATATAATCGCATCTGTCTTCAAATATCTTTGCATACAATCAGTTAAAAACTAGAAACTAAACACATCTCCAACAAGAGTATCCAACAGTAAATGCACCCAGGTGCCTCAAAGCAATGTAAATACAATGACAGACCTCATTGTGCCAGAGATCCTTCATTTTTATCAAAACTTCTACTCTTCTTAAATTTTAGGGATTCTTAAAACTTTATCCTGCAAGCAGAAACTACAGAGTTCACCTAAGAAGGTTACTCTTCACCAGTGTCATCATAAACTAGATTTATACATCATCCCTCTAAAAGAAAATTATATATAAGAGAAAAACAGGTTCATTGATGAATTAAGTAATTAATATAGTATGAAAAGAGACAGACAATAACATTGTCTCCATAAGGTTTTTGCCTCAATAGTATTACACATTGTGCTGAAATAGTACACATAAGATGCATGCTGATTCATTATATAAAGAAGAGAAAAAAGAAAAAGACATCTGAGTAATTACTCTGAATATGCCTCATTAAAAATTACAGTTGGAAATAGTCCCAAAATATTCTGAAAAGAATCAGTAAAGTGTTTCATATGTTTATAAATATCTTTGAAAAATATCAATCTTTACAATATGTTGTCTCCTGGTTTTTGGTTTAGTTAAATATATGCCACCATATTTCAGCCAAAGATGTTTGCTTATTACACAAATAAATCTTAATATGCCACTCTCTTACATTTGAGAAAAAACTTTCCAAATGCCAAATGAAGCCAACTGTTGAATAACAAATCATAATATTTGTTAACATACTTTAAAATTGAGCTGCTGTTTCCCCCACCCCACCCCCAGGCTCAGTGATCTGTCTGCGTCATGTTTTTGCATAAACTTGAGAAACATGTATTGGGTAATAGCTAAAAAATGTGACTGATGGTTTTGAAGTTTTAATTTTTAAAAATAGTGCCACCACTTGAGAAATAAACATGATGTCTAGGAATAGACTTTATTTTTTACAAATATGCAAAATACTTTTCAAGTTCCCTTAAATGATTAAAAAAAAATAACTTACATAACACCAGCTACTTGGAAAAGAGTTTAGGAAACAGAATACATGCCGCTTCAGGAATTTCAAAACAATCAAATATCTAGCTCCCCACATAAAATCAAATATGATAAATACAGAGGCTTTGCTTCCCATAGATCACACGATGCAGTTCATGGAACCCAAAGGGAAGTTGTGGTCCAGCTACTGCTTCTCTGGCCAAGGGTGAGGCATCTACCCCTCCGTGAATCTTTATGCTATTCCCCTGACTGGATGAACATCCATCTCTATGTGTCTTCCATACCAAGTTGCTTGTCTCATGATAATCCCTTACCAGAATTATCTGTGTTTCCCTTAGAACAGAGAATCCTTTTCCATAGCTGGGAACCTGTCCCACTCATCTCTAATGATGCCAAATATAACGGTGATGCCCTAGGGTAGGAATGCTCAGTAGTAGAGCATCTGAACTTCATTCTACCTTCTCCCCAATACCACCCTGCTTTATGCTCCATTTTATTCCTTGTCTGTTCTCCTATCTTCCTCTCCAATTTGTGATTATTCTAGCACTTCCATTTATGGTGATGTGGTCATATATCTTGTTTGTCAACAATTGCTTAGCTCAGGGATGATTGAAACCAAATAAAATTTTATTCATTTTTGCCTTGGATGACCTACACTGAATAGTCAATAAAAATGACTGTAGTTTTAAAATTCCAAGCAGTAGATTCAGATTAAACAAATGAAATTGTAGACTTTGACCTTCCCAGTTTTATAAACTAGAGCATTTGAAAACTTTCTATAGGTTTTGTTTCCTGTGAAACAAATTATAGAGTCTATATTAGACAGTCCTGGAGAAAATAGAGAGTGAGGAGATAGTAAAAACACCATGAACATAATTTATTAGTAATTAATATTAATTTTCTGAAATTAAATTTATTTGCATAACTTTGCCATCCTATTTTAGATGTTGTCCATATACTGAGCATGTGAGAGAGAAAGATTGTGGTCCCCATAAACAATCATAATTGCATGCATCATGCTGGCTTTCTGTTTACTGGACCTCTACAAAAGCAGGTTAAGCAAAGATACTCACGCATTCCCAATGGACTGCAGAAGAAAGGAGGAAGGAAGCAGGAAGAAGGGATAGAGGAAAGGAAAAAGACAGCAGAATGGGGTAAAGAGGAGGGCTAAATCAGGGACCATGAAAACAAAATGACGTCAGCTAGATTATATGTAACTGAGTGCCTAAGAAAAGTGAGACATGCATAAAAATTCATAAAAACTAAAAATGTACACAGGCCTCCCCTTAAGTCTAAATGAACTGTAACCTGCCTGAACATAAAATCTGATTGGGGAAAAAAGCAAATACTTGAAGAAGAATTATTTTTAAATAATTATTAAGTAGGATGTGTTTTCATTTGGATCCTTCAAAATAGAGAAAAGTGGATAGCTATGGAATCAGAGAACATTGCCATTGGACGATAGACTAAATGAAACCCTAAAGCTTGTTTTCTCGTCTATAAAATGTGTTTTCAAGTCTAACAACTTGGTAGAATTATTCTAAAAGGCAGTGCAGGCATATTGAAAATGTTGTTAAGCATGATACTTCCATGTAACTACACTTATGACGGCATGCATGCTATTTATTTCTCCCACAGAAACATCAATTGATGCAAAATAAACACGCATATTTAAATGTTGATCATGCCAGAATTGCTCGGTAGCTCAACATATTAACACCCATTTGCTATCTGAAACATCTCCAGTGAAGAAATGAGCATCTCCACCAACAGTTGGCCTGGATGGCCCCAGTATCTGAAGAGGCTTATGAGCTCTTTCTTAGATCACTGTATTTCTGTTGCTGGCTTAGGTCAAGATGATTAAAGGTCTGGAAAAATATTTTCTAAGGCAACATTTCTTAACATTTCTTAAACTCAGGACCCCTGGAGACATCAGGGATTCTGGCAATTACCTGAAACCATGGTCAAGACTGGGATGTATTTTGAGGGAGTGATTGTAAGTTAGATCTTAAGACTAACCTACAAACACAGCTGCAATAACATAAAGTATAAGGTTTGAAGGCAAACACATTCTGGAATTGCCCTAGAAATTACCTAGGAAAACTTCTCAAAACACACACACGCACACGCACACGAAATTTTTCATATAAAAAAAATGGGATTCCAAAAATAAATTAAAATTCCCGAGATGAAGAGATGGCTCAGTGTGTAAAGTTCTTGTCTTGTAAACATGAGATAATTTTCTATCCCCAGCCTTCGTGTAAAAAAGGCAACTAACACATGTCTGTAATTCCAGCTGTGGGGAGGTAGACAGAACTTCCTGGAAGCTCGCTGAGCAGCCAGACATGCCAAACCAGTAAGCTCTAAGATAACAAGAGACCTTTAGGTATGGGGAGGGAGCTGAGAGAGGGCTAGAAGATGTAACAGAAATCGGTGGGTGGCATCTCTAAGACTGGGGAGGCTATAGGAAGTCTTTGGGGGGCACCCTAGCTGAGATTTCTACCAATGGGAGATATAAAGACTGAAGTGGCCAAACTCTATACCCAGGTGAGACTTCCAATGGAGGAAGGAGGACATTAAACCACCCACAAACCTTCCACCAAAAGTTGACCCACTAGAAGATGCAAAGAGATAAGGATGGAGGAGAAATTGAGGGAATGTTCAACAAATGACTACTCTAACTTGAGACCCACCTGGTGGGAGAGAGCCAACACCTGAAACTTAATGATACTCTGCTATGCTTGCAGACAGGAACCTAATATAACTGTCTCCTGAGAAGCTTCATCCAGCAGTGGATAGAAACAGATTCAGAGACTCTAAGCCAGACATCAGGTAGAGCTCAGGGAGTCTTGTGGAAGAGTTGGGGCATAGGATTGAGCAAGCCAGAGGTGTGAGAAGCACCACAAGAAGACCTATAGAGTAAACTAACCTGGGTCCATGGAGGTTAATACAGAGTGCACGACCAACCAAAGAGCATGCATGGGGCTGGACCTAGACCCCATACACATTTGTAGCAGATGTACAGCTTGGTCTTGATGTGGGTCCCCTAGCAACTGGAGTAGGGGTTTTCTCTGACTCTCTTGCCTGCCACTGAATCCCCTTCCCCTAACTGGACTGTATGGTTGGCTCTCAGCAGGAGAGGATGTACTTAATCCTGCTTATACTTGATGTCTCATCACATCAAGCACATAGACATGGATGGACACACACACAAACACACACACACACACACAGTGCCTAACCCCTGATAACCACAAAAATGCATCTTCTCTTAAAATCTCGACATTATCACATAAACACAATAGATTGCAGGTAAGGGTTTGGTTTGGTTTGGTCTGGTTTGGTTTGGTTTGGTTTGATTTGGTTTGGTTTTTAGAATTAGATTCTTTCATTCAACATAAGCATTTAAAATTAATCCAAGTTGCTTTGTGTGACAGTTCTTTTCATTTATTGTGTAAATTATCACACAGTTTATCTGTGTGATCTACTTAAAAACATTTAAGTTGGGTTTCAGCTTCTGGAAATTTTGAATAAAACTGCTGTAAACATATATGTGCTAATTTTTATGTGAACATACAACTTTCCAAATCTGTCTAAGATAAGGAATTCGTTGTGTGTTGCTGTGTGAACAAATGAACTCACGAGTCTTAAATACTTAAATCAATGCACACAAATTTATGTCATTGTTTCACTGAGTGGGAGAACTACACATCGGGGTGTCGTATCCTCCAAGATTTTCATAAGATATGATCAACCCATCCAGTGGTCTAGAGAAGATTCCAAGTCTAAGGAATGTTACTGGGTAGGGTTTGGTCCATTGTAGGTTCTTGTACTGATGACCTCAGTTCTTCTTTAGCTGTGGCCCAGTGTGGTCTTTCTTGCTTGCCACATGAATGTGCCCTAGGTGGTGTGATTCGGTATAACAATCTGCTTCCTGGAACACATTCCTGGGTAACTTCTCATATCAACCTTCATAGATTACCTGGTGAAAACCATTCAGATTCCTGGATCATGCACACAGCGAGTTCACTGAGGAATGGGACCTTTCTCACTCAGGAAAAAAAGCAGAACTAGGTGGAAGGGCTTGTGGTATAACACAATGGGGAACCACAGCCAATTAAATTGAAAGTTCAGAACTTACTGCCTTGTCTAGAGTGACCCCCATACAGCAGGGAGCCTTATCTTTGTAACCAGAGAGTATCGTCACACAGAAGAACTGCAAAACTCTGCCTCTTTATGTAGAAGAGAGCTCCCATTGGCAGTCTCCACTGGAAGTCATCCATAAAGAAACAACTCCAGTGGCCAGGGAGGAGTGCCCAGTCCTGAAAGTAGAATCCACCCTGTATACACTAGAAGCTCTGCTTGGAACATGTACAGATGCTCTCTGAGAATGTAACAAGGATCCTTTGCAGAGCTGGGGGTGGTACTTGGCTGTGAGTATTTAAACCACATAATTGGGGTATTGGAAGCAAAGTCTGCATGAAAATCTTGAGGAAGAGAATCTAAGACCACTGACAAACAGAGATCAGTCGTGAAAGAAACAAAATAAGGAGATGGGAAAGTCAAGGCCATGTGGGAACGTGAAGGTTCCATGAGCATCTTTATCAAAGGCAATAAGGAACGACTAAAGAAATTAAAGCGAAAACTGTTACTAGTGCTACATTTTGGAAAATTCACTCTAGCTGGATATAGAGTGAAGAACTAATTACAAGAATCAATGTTTTACAATTACAAGAGAGAGGGGGAAGGGGGAGGGGGGATAGGGGCAGAGAGAGAGAGAGAGAGAGAGAGAGCATTTAAAATTATAGATGTGGAATTAGTATAACAGAAGTATACCTAGAAAGATCTGGGATTAGATTTCAGATGAATAAGCATCGTGAAGAGAATAGACACTGAGAGACATGGTATGACATATGACTAGGATTCTGTCTGGGATAATAGAAAGGTTCATGGTAAACACATTATAAACACCTTTGAATTCAATTTTCATTTGACCAACTTGCTAGCTGTGTGTCTCAGAAAAGTCCCCTATGCCTTTGAGGCTTCCACTTTCTCACCAGAACGTTGCAGATGATAACATTGTCCCTTTAAGGATTCATGAGAGTATTAAAAGTGACCACTTAGAGAACTAGAGACATGGCTGCTCTTCCAGAGGACCCAGGTTCAATTCGCAGCACCCAAGTGGCAGCTCACAACCATCTGAAACTCCAGTTTTCAGAGAATCTGTTGCTTTCTTCTGGCCTCCACAGGTACCAGGCATGCACATGGTGCACAGACACACGTGCAGGCAAAACACCCATGTACAAAATAAAATAACATAATATAAAAATAATTTTTAAATTAATCACTTACATATTCGAGGTCAATCCACAAAGGCTGTTTAGCATGTAGAAGTATTGATAGCATGACTGAGCAGCAAACGGTGATAGGACAGTATCAAGAAAGAATCTTAATTACTCATTAAGGAAAATTACAACATGCATGAAAAATAAGTGAATGGCCATTGGGTTCAGTGATATGAAACAAAAAGGCATGAATGAATGAATATGTTGAATGGTCAGACTCTCCAAGAAGAAACTTCAATCAAAGAAATGGAAGAATTAATAGGAATGGCAGACATATTCAACATTTATAATCCACAATGTCTTCTCAAAGACCACACTTAATCATGTCGTTTATATCTAAATGTATGTTTTACTTCTTATTGAAAGCCAGTTCATACGGAGACTTATGAGGGGATGGGGGGATAGGATTGGGAACAGAGTGATCAGGGGGAAAAGGCATTCCATATAAAGTAAGCCATAGCTCGACAGTAATGCTTCCATGGGATTTTGGCTTCCCACAGGGCATACAGAACAAGAAGTTAAGTAGTCAATGAAGCAGAGAGAGAAAGTCATGGACTCATTCTTCCTTCCATAGATGCTCACAAGTCGGAAGAAAAACGGGGGACTAGACTGACAGTTCTCAGGGGGTGAGCCAGGCCATTCAGTCTTGCTGGATTGAGCAGCAGCCGTGGTACAGGGCAGGCAGGCTGCCACCAAAAATTCAGCAATCCTGGGCATGGAAAAAAATGTTGTGAGAGTTTCTCAAAGGGAAAATGCATGGCCCAGCCATTGAAGAAGATGGAAACAACGTATAAATAGATGCAGGAGTGTGGAGTTTTGATTGCCGAAGCCTAGGCAATGTGGAAAATGAGGGGAAAAGATGAAATAAGAACTGAATCTAATTATCCATTTTACTCTCTCCATGTACGCAAATCAGATGCTTGTGGACTCCCAGGAGAAATTCATATCCCCGCAAGTTATTCAGTCCCAGGGTTTGAGTTGCGGCAGATAAAAAGGAACTGTATAACTATATTGGTGTTTTAGCTGGGAGATGAGCTTCAGGCCCATAAACCAAGCCCAGTTCCTAAACCACTTGAAAATAAATAACAGAGAGTGTCTTCACCCATTTGTCCAAACTTGCTGATAATGTCTAGAAGTGCTTAAATATTTTATCATTAAAATAAAAATTAAAAAAAAAAAGCTGCACATAGTAGTACATAACCCTTAATCGCAGCACCTCGGGGGCAGATGGATCTGTGAGTCCCAGGCCCACCTTGGTATACATAATAAGTTCCCGGACAGGTAGGGCTATGTAAAAACACCCTGAATCAAAACTAGGTAGATGATAGATAGATAGATAGATAGATAGATAGATAGATAGATAGATAGATAGATAGATGGATGGATGGATGGATGGATGGATGGATGGATGGATAGATAGATAGATAGATAGATAGATAGATAGATAGATAGATAGATAGATAGATAGATAGATAGATAGGTAGATGGGTGGGTGGACAGATGGATGGATGGACAAATGGATGGACAGACAGACAGAAAGACAGAGAGATAGAAATATAAAACAACTCATGACGCTTTTAGTAGTATTAGATATTTTGGATTAAAGTGCCCAGAAATTTTGATTAACTATGAAATCCAAAGACTTGAAGCAAGGCTTTCATTTTCAATAGAAAAAAGAGGATCACCATTTTAAGAGCATCACTACACCCAAAATCCATGCATATTAAGCTGCATTTGTAGCAACTCACAGAACATCAACATATGCACATGAGAAGACATTCCAGTGCTCTTCCTAACTTTCTAATCATTTCTAAACACTGGACTACAGAAAGTGAGCTGAGATACATTCTCCTGGCAGAACCTTGAAAGGGGGTGCTTACAGACAGCAAGTCCCAGAAATATGTTGGACTTAAATTATGGTATGTAGACTTTTAAAACAAGAAATCCAATGTTTTTTATTTGTATGTGGTAGAAAATGAAAATCCTGAGTACACTAAGCTAGCTTTTCAAGAAATTGTTTTAATACCATTTCAAAAGAGGCTTGCAGAACCTCAAAAAAGAAAAAAGAAGAAGATCTCCAGGGTCAGTTGAGTTCACTCTCTTGGCAAGATGTGTACAGCTAGAGCACACTGGGGTTAGGCTACTGTTTTCTCCTGCATTTCAAAATGCATGAAGGAATGGCTGAGTAAGATCACAGAGCTCTGAAGAAAGGCGCATGCTTGAGGAAACATCATCTTTAGGCATCACTTACAAGACTTGAGAAATGCCCATGCATACTCCCTCTACACTCCCTAGCTTGGCTCTGAATGGGTACCTTTAGAAATGATAGGAAGCATAGCATGATCTGTCTTTTAACCTGGGTATCTCTCAACAGAGCCCTCACACTTTAGAGCCAGTGGGTGGGTTGGGGTTAAACGGACCACTCACTGTGCATGTACGTTACATAACGTTTATCTGTGGGAAGCACATTAGAAGGCCAACTGCGCCTCACAAGAAGTGGAAATTCTTGGAAATAATGACTTCATAAGAGGTGAAGAAAACAGCACAACCAGGACAACAATGTTTTCTCCTCAGAAGTCTGATGTCGATCAGCTCTAATTAAATCAAGATTCAACTTTCTAATGCGTCTATGAGCAGACACATCTTATCACAAGCAGTGGCCCTGTGTTCTAACACTACAAAGGTCAATTAAATACTATCTCTGTATCAGTTGGAGAAAGGGAAAAGGTTTAGAACATGTCAATGGTCAGTTTTCACGGTATTATGAACACTGGTCCATTAACTGAGATTCGAAAAGCAGAAAGGCAAATGAAGGCAATATACAGGACTGTTGGCTTCGTTCTAGAAATGCTACATCCTTAGAGACTGCTCTCTAGCTATAAATTAGCCTTGCTTTAAAATTAAATCTAACCCTTTACTTCTTCTATACCTCATATTTTAGTCACCTAACTCAGAGATTATTATGAAAATTTTTGCTTGGATATTCAATAAACATCCAATTATTTCTCCAGTTTCTCAGTTCTTGCATAGGATTAATATTTTTAATTGTGAAGGAATTGGGTCTGATTCACAAAGTTGACTCATGATTTAATATAAAGTTATTTTTTTCTACACCCACCAATGACCCATTCTGAAACTCACCGTTTTTGGCAAAAGCACGGGAGGTATGGGTCTTAGTGGAAACTAAACAGATTTTCCCATCCAAATCCCAGCCCTCCACCAGACTCAGAAGAAAGTATATCTTACCCTTCTGCTACTATCTGAAAAAACAGCCACAAGATTACAGCTCAGAGAGCAGACTGCCCTGGGCACACTGTGTTCATGTTCTTTTCTTTATGTGACTATTGCACCAACAATGGTCATCAGTGAGAAGCAGTTGGGCCATCAAATGATAGTAATTACAAAAAGCATAAACAAATCATGAAAGAAGGCAGACAGTGGGGAATTAAAGATGGAGGCTGTGGACACATTCAGAGATTCATGTACTCTCTGAACACGAGTTGTCTTAAAAGTTGGACAGGAATATCATCAAAAAGAAGAATTCAAAGAATGCTGACGCTTCAAAATCTCAACACTTTCTTCAGTGAGGTAGCCTGCTCTTCAGTAAATAACACTCACTCATGACCTTCTAAGTAATCCTAATTAAATGTGTTTTAGCCACGCATGAATGCACAATTCATGAAAAACTGTTTAGAGCTAGTTAGCAAGGACATCAGTGGGAGTGGTGGGAGAAAAGACCATGTAACGCTGTTATTGAAATAAATTATATAGGTGGATGAAAATTCCATTGTGGAACTCATTATTATATATAAGGAATATATCGTAAATCCCAAAAGCTTAGAATGTCTCCAATCAGCTACAGAAACAATCATTGGAGGAAATGTTCACCCAAAAAGAGATAACAGATAGATGAACAGACAGGAAGAGAGAAAGAGCTCAAAGTATCCAAAGTTGCCCCTTCTGCAAACTTTTTCTTACCTCTGTTATATTAGGAGTCAAAATGTATATCATTTTTTCATTGTTGAATAAATGATTTCATTCACTATCAATATAACGATTCCTTGGCTATGAAGGTTGTTTATAAAAATAATAGAAGAAATTGGCTTTTGTTGTCTTCACGTAGCGAGCAAAGAAGTGCACAGAAGGCAGAAAAGAGTCCGTAGCATGTAAGAAATGTAGTGATCGAATGTTTTAGAGGGAAACTCAAGGGAGGACTGAGAACTCACTGCACATCATATGCAAATCCTATTTCTCATTCCTCCTGTCTGTGCAGAATGTTTTCATTTCTAAGATCGTATGTTGCCCTGCGTATAATAACCATAGCAACTTCATTAAGTCATATTTAAACAAACAAATTAAAAAACCCACTAGCACACTGAAAATGCAATACAAAAATGTGGGAGTGCTCACGAAAAATATATTTCATAAATGGTTAATCTCTAAAATTATATACATATATATGTTTGTATATGTAAATAATTTTGATATATGCATATATGTCTATAGATGATGCAATTTTATCTAGTTGCATACAATTTGGATATAAGCTACTGATTGCACAGTGTTTCCTTTCCATCAAAATAAAATGTTACATGCATTTTCTGCTTTGATCACAGAAACACTTAACATGAGTGCTTTGTAATTTGTAAAGCGCACAATGCTGTATTGTTGACTCTGTGGACAGTGTTTGATAGCAGGGTCTCAACATCTTAGTCATCCTGTTTGACTGACACTATGATTGTTAATTATGTCTCATTTCCACTTTCTCCAGTCCTGAGAAGCACTATTTACTCTTTGACTCTATGAGTTTGAATACTTTTACTAACATTTTTTACTACATCTTTGCCTTTGTATGTGTGTGTGTGTTTGTGTGTGTGTGTGTGTGTGTGTGTGTGTGCATATGTGTATGCATCTGTGTGTATGCATGTATGTGTGTGTGCATGCGTGTGTACTTGTGTGTGTGTGTATGTGTACGTGAGTACATGTGCATGTTCAAGGAGTGACTGAATGGGAAAACAACAGAAATTCAAATAACTACTCATTTCAATGCTAAAAGGATTTGAATAGGAAGTTCCTTAAGAAATGCATAGAGACCGGGCATAGTGGTGCACGCCTTTAATCCCAGCACTTGGGAGGCAGAGGGAGGCGGATTTCTGAGTTCGAGGACAGCCTGGTCTACAAAAGTGAGTTCCAGGACAGCCAGCGCTATACAGAGAAACCCTGTCTCGAAAAAACCAAAAATAAATAAATAAATAAATAAATAAATAAATAAATACATAAATGCATTGAGATCATCAAGAAGTATATAAAGGTACAGATTAAAACTATTTACATCATCTGATATCTTTCAGATCCACAAGAAAGCAAAAGATGATGCACAGAAAGTAGAACCATCTACACACTGTTAATGAGAATGCAAACTGTTGGAGCTGGAATAAAAGTCAACATGTAGAAGACTTTCCAAGCATTAAGAAATAAGCTTACCATGTAATCCAGAAATCATTCTGGGTATTGTTCATGATTAATGGAAACTGTGTTCTAGGAGAAGAATTAGAATTCTTCTGCTCAGCTCAGCATATTCACAACAGTCAAAATAAAAAATGACCTAGAAGTCTATTGATGGTGAGCAGATAAAGGAAAGACGGCAGGCAGGGTAAGCATAGAACACTTCGTAAAAAGAAAAGGCAATTGTACAATATTGCATAGCAAGGCTGAACTTTAAAGTAGCTAATCACAGAAACCAATAAACCAAACACAGTAAAACATGAATTAGATGATTACATTTAGACAACATGCTAAAACAAACTCAGGACCAGTAGAGAGTGCAATGGGTGAAAATGCTAAACACAAAACCTAAAATGGAACCGGGGGACCTCTAGAGTAGAAGAGAGCTGACACCTGCA
Source organism: Mus musculus (assembly GCF_000001635.26). NCBI lineage: Eukaryota > Metazoa > Chordata > Mammalia > Rodentia > Muridae > Mus > Mus musculus. The sequence continues at coordinate 110,720,657 of NC_000077.6, read as the reverse complement.
AGTTGTCTCCTGACCTCCCCTGACCTCCTCGAGTGCGTGGGTGTGCGCACACACACACACACACACACACACACACACACACACACACACAGAGGCAAAGATATAGTAAATAAATAAATAAATAAATAAATAAATAAAGTTAGTAAAAATATTCAAACTCATAGTGTCAAATAGTAAATAGTGTTTCTCAGGACTGGAGAAAGTGGAAACGAGACATAATAAACAATCATAGTGTCAGTCAAACAGGATGACTAAGCTGTTGAGACCCCCATATCCATCACTGTAAGTGGTGTCAACAATACAGCATTATGCACTTTAAAAATTACACAATGGAATACTACTCAGCTATTATAAATGAAGACATCCTGAAATTTTTTTTCAGGCAAATGTATGTAACTAGAAAATATCATCCTGAGTGAGATAACTTGTACTGACTAACAAGTGGATATTAGCCAAAAATAAATAAATAAATAAATAAATAAATAAATAACAGAATAATCAAGATACAGGACACAGAACTTAGAAATGTCAACAAGCTGAAGGGTCCAAATGAGGATGCCTCAGTCACAATTGGGAGGGAGAAGAAAGCAATCACACAGGGCCGGGGGGGGGGGGGAGACCTAGGAGAGAAAGGGGACTGGGGAGAGGGGGAAGAGGGAAACATGATCTGGTATTGGGTAGGGGAAAAGGACGGAAGCCCTGAGGGCCAAAAGAAAGAATGGAAATAGGCAACCTTAGGAGGTAGGAATAGGGGGACCCTCCAGAATGTACCAGGGACCTGAGAGGTGAGAGACTCTCAGGACTCAAAGGGAGGCACCTTAGATGAAATGCCCTACAGTGGGGAGAGGGAACTTATAGAGTCCACCTCCAGCAGAAAGACAGGGCGTCAAGTGGAGGGATGGGGTTGCCATCCCAGTCAAAAACTCTGACCCATAATTGTCCCTGTCTGAAAGAACTGCAGGGATAAAAATGGAGAAGAGTCTGAGGAAAAGGAGGTCCAGCGACAGGCCCAGAGTAGGACCCAGCTCAATGGGAGGCCCCAAGGCCCAACACTATTACTGAGGCTATGGAGTGCTCACAAAAAGGTGCCTATCATGACTGCCCCGAAAAAGACCCAAGCAGCTGAAAGAGTCAATCGCAGATATTTATACCTAACCAATGGACAGAAGTAGCTGATCCCTACGGTTGAATTAGGGAAAGGCTGAAAGAAGCTGAGGATGAGGGTGACCCTGTAGGAGGACCAGCAGTCTCAATTAACCTGGACCCCCAAGACCTCACAGACACTAGACTACCAACCAGGTAGTATACACCAGCTGATCTGAGGCCCTCAACACATATACAGCAGAGGACTGCCGGGTCTAGGTTCAGTTAAAGATACAGTTAACCCTCGAGAGACTGGAGGCCCCAGAGAGTGGAGAGGTCTGGTGGCATGGGGGTTGAAGGTGGGGACATCCTCATGGAGACAGGGAGCCAAGTGGGGAAGAAAGTATGGGATGTGAAACAGTCAGAGGGTGGACTGGGAGGGGAATAAACTCTGGAGTGTTAAAAAAAAAGATTAAATAAATAAGATTTTTAAAAGTTACAAAGCACTCATGTTAAGTATTTCTGTGATCAGAAGATAAAATGAATGTAACATTTTATTTTGATAGGAAGCGTACATTGTGTAATCAGTAGCTTATGTCCAAATTGCTTACAACTCAATGAAATTCTAAACCTAAAGATGTCTTAAGACGACTGCAGAAAACAAAACAAACAGACAAAACATACAAAAATCAAACTTGGCTGAGATTCTAGATGGAGATGGGATCCCCCCTGCCAAGATACTCGATTGTAGAGAACCATGTGCCTCTGACTTGTAGCTCAGTAGGACAGCGGAGATCCCCAAGATGTCCAGTTTATAAGATATTGCCAGAAGGTAGGTAAACATATGACTGATGGATAAATTGGTGCTGATGAGATATAAACCTGTAAGACATAAATACTTATATGTAGCACACGACATATTCATTTACATTTAACTAAAACAGAATCGCAGCATTTCCTCCTTCCTACCCCTCCCAAGTCCATCCTATCACCTACTGCTCTGCCCCTACAAATCACATAGCCTCTTCTTCTATAAACATTCTTGTTACAAATACATATAAACAAAAGAATATTCAAACAAAACGTACATTTTACATAGATATGTGTGTATTTGCTCTCAATATGGCTCTTCTTGTATGAATATGTATTTACATAGAGAGTGAGAGAACAAATAGGATACATTTATTGTGTCTTTAGGGGAAACAAGACAGAGAGAGACATATAGACAGAGATTCCTAAGATATCCACTCTGGACATGACATACCCTGTAAGAAACTTGGACACAAATTTCTTATTGTCCATTCAACTACAAATTAACCAATAGATTAAACTATTATTCACTTGCCGTCCAATTATCTCTTTGGGAACACTACCAGCTAGAAACAGAAGGTGTTGCTGTTCAATTTTTAACAAGAATTGCCACTAGAAACAGAAAACCCCTATCAGGAAATAGTAATAGCAGAGCATTTTTCAAGGTAAGTTGGGAATAATTTCTCGATATAAACTTGAGCATGAAACTATAAATAGCTTTATAGTTTCCACCCCAGACTGCAGCAAGACGTCTCAAGACACTCCTCTCCATCTTCATACAAAATCTTGACTTACCATTCAGCTAAGAGATTTCCTTTTTTAAAAACATTTTACTTTATGTGTATGGGTACACTGTAGCTGTCTTCAGACACACCAGAAGCGGGGATCAGATCCCATGATAGGTGGATGGGAGCAACCCTGTGGTTGCTGGTAATTGAACTCAGGGCCACTGGAAAAATAGTCAGTGCTCTTAACTACTGAGCCATCTCTCCAGCCCGCTCTAAGGTGTCTTATGCACGATGAGATAGCTACATCAAGTGGACTTTCCTGCTACAGTCAATCACCTGAAAGCCAGTATGAACAATGAAGATAACCTTCATCGTGAATTTTTAAGACAAACACTTCCAAATATAACAGCTACTCAAAATAAGTTAATAAGAATAATAAAGAAAAATACTAAAAGTTATAGCAGAAGAATAGTAAAATGTGGGTTAACCAGAATCAAGTCTGTTGATATGGAAATGTAGAGTTCTAGTGTGTTACCTAGATTTCAGGGTTTCAGGTTGGTAGGTTGATTGCTTGATTTTGGTTTCTAGAACATCTCTAAGAAAAAATTAAAACAAACAAAATCTAAAATCTTGATGTGTTATTGGGTCAATTTATATGGCATAATCTCCTCAGCATCCAACAGATGTTGCTGCTATTTTAGAAAATTACAATACCTCAAAATAATGCAGCATTTTACCGCAATACCCAAAAATGTCTCTCCCATAACTTTGGAAGGAACTACAGGTGCATTGTCCTGGTTAATTCAAGATCTGAGACACATTTGAATTCTGTCTCCCTCAGGAGGACATAGGTAACTTAGACAACTTTTGTAATGTGAGGTTCGTGTTTCCTATGTCCTTTGCTCAATTAATAAATTGAATTTGATAACACTTACTTCATGGCTTTTGTGAGCACTCAATTAAGGAGTCTATATACCCAAAAAGTACATAGTGTTTAGCTCATAAATATTCATTGTTTTCATCCTTACTGAGCATATGGTATATCATTGTGTGATGAGCAACTGTGGCTGTCAAGTTGACAGGATTGAAAATCACCTGGGTGACATACCTCTGTGTGTATCTAGGAAGCATCTACAGAGAGATGTGAATAAAGAAGGGAAACTCACCATGGGGAGGAACATCATTCTATAGGCTGCAGTCTCAGAATGGGTAATGGGAAGAATGCAAATATAGGACCATTCTTCATCTTTTCACTTCTGATCCTGGGTGCAATGTGGTCAACTTTTAACCTTAACCTTAACCTTAACCTTAACCTTAACCTTAACCTTAACCTTAACCTTAACCTTAACCTTATAGTTAAGGTCTCTCTTACTTCCATGTCTTCTCCACCATAGGGAACTGGATCACTTTGAACTAGGAAACAATATAATTTATTTCCCTTCGTGGCTTCTGTCTTATTTTGTCACAGAAAAAAAAGGGAACTAACAGTACAATTCTATTTTCAGGTTCAGAAAGCAACAGTGAGTCTTAGGGGGAGCTATGTGTAGGACTGTAAAAACTTCTGAAGGCAGTTTTACCAGGAGAAGCCCCTGGATGACTCCATAACATACCAGAAGAAGAACTCTGTCTTCCATGCTATCCTTCCTTAAAAGCAAATCCTTGTTTCAATTAAGGCTTAGTCATGCAACTAGCTGGAGTTTCCAAGAAAATAATGTCTCTATATCTTTAGTATCTAATTAAATACAAAACAAGAAATGCAAGAGATTAGCCAAGCTTTTGATTTCAGACATGAACAGTCTCCAGCCTGCTCAGTGCACCAGCATTTCACTCCTCCAGATTTATCGACAGGAAAAGGTGATGAGATTGTAGTGCCTGCTGTGAAGAAGTTACATAGAGGAGGTAAAACCCAGCACAGAGATCGTTCACAGATCTGTTTCTACTCTGATACATTTATTTTGTTTGACGGAATGATTTAGTTGGATTTTTAGTTGACAATATCATCTTTCAAAAGGAGACCAAGTTTTAAAATGTGATCACTGTCCAGCTCAGTTTTAACACTAGTGTTATAGTCTGGACTAATGATATTAACTACAGGTTTCTACATATTACAATGGTTATTGAGGTTTATTTTTCTTGTTGATACTATCTTCCACCTTATATTCTGTTTTTAATATCTTTGATTGCCATACAAAGTAACCAGTTTTCTTATGCATTTTCTTACAGACCTTTCCTCTCACTCATCTTTCTCTTGTGCTTCCCTCTTATATTTTTCAACCATGATATCCCCTTTTCACCATAATGTCACCTGGGTTCTATTCCTCTCCTTTTTTCATCCTTTAAAATCTCCTTTCTTCCCCTCATAATCTTCCTCTCCATGGTTAAAAACCCTTGACATATACAAACTCTGCTTGATTTAGCAATCATGGTAGGCTGTATTATTTGTTAATACACTTCTATTTAGCAAGATTGGCCGTCCCACTCTGAGTGTGAAGGAGGCCATGTGGTTTGTTATGACCAATAGGTATGTGAATACAGCATTGTATGAGCAAGTCTAGCCTTGAAATATTGCCTCAGTGTGTCTTCTGCTGTCATCCCCAGGACTTCTTCTTAGTGTGGACATGAGTGTTTGCTACTACAGAGAGAGATACAGTGTTCTAACTCAAATGTGTACTTAAAACGCTGCCTTCTCACCTCTCTCTTAGTGAAGTCACTTCTTCTATCCATGGTCATGCTACTTGTAATCATAATCATTTCTTCACTTCTGACATTGTAATACCCAGTGTTGCATGCTGTATCTAACCATTGTGTCTTTGCTCTTTAAATTCTCCATGTTCTTTACATCCTTGTTCCTTTAGAATGGAAACTTCAAACAAAATTGTCATGCTTTTTAAACCTATATGCTTCCTTCAGTCTTGGAAACTGTTCCATTACCATTCTACCTTGGTGACAAACACGCTCAAAAATGTCACCAGTGCTATCAACCACCTGGAGATGTCTACCATTACAGATTTCTCTGCTTTTTCTGTCTATTCAACCCCATTCTTTACAAAAGCCACACACCTTTCCTACCACACAACAACCTGTGAGCTTCATTATGGTTACTCTTCCAACAAAACAAGAGACCAGCTTAGTAGTTCAACAAAACAACTATTTTACTATTTAGTATATCCTTCAGGAAAAGAAATTGGAAAAGATTAAATGTGGGTGTATCCACAGTACTTTATAATGTCAGGGTGAACAGCATAGATTCAAAGAATAAAAATTTAACTTTATATAGCAAGATAGTAAGGTCACAGCTTAAATTACATGTTGAATGATAAGTGTTGTTGTGACTCTCTTCAAAAAAATTATGATCTGCTATAAAATCATTTTGAATGATCTTATGTTCTCATAATTAGATCATAATTAAATTTAGTACAGAAAACTGTACTAAACAGTCCTAAACTTCTATTGAGACCTGAGGTATCCTTAGAGACATTCTGGAATCAGTTCACACTGGAAGACTGAAGAAAATGGAATTTGTCTCTATTGTCAGCAATAGCCTATGAAAGCAGGCTCTCTCTCTCTCTCTCTCTCTCTCTCTCTCTCTCTCTCTCTCTCTCTCTCTCAAGAAAGAACAGAGAGAGAAGGAAGGAAGGAAGGAAGGAAGGAAGGAAGGAAGGAAGGAAGGAAGAAGGAAGGAGGAAGAAGGAAGGAGAAAGTGAAAGTTAAAACTGCTGCTTACTTTGAGAGCACATCTTCTTTGCTCTGTTTGTTCTCACTGGAAATGTCATCAAACACAAGCCCAGAGCTATGTCTCCTTGGTTGCTCCCAAAGCCAGTGATTTCGATATTAAGCCTAACCCTTGTGGCAATATATAGTCTCTTTCTCTTCTAACTATATGGGAACATCAGCCCAGACAGACAAATAGATCATCAGTTCTGCGGTAGAGCAAGCAGACCCTGAAATCTAAATTAGGAGGCAAAATAAAATAAAAATTGTGAAGAAAATTTTTCATGTTTTGTCTCATTATAATCAATGAGGAGGAGGCTCAGACAAGACAGAAACAGGCTTTCTTATAGACTCCATTTATCTTCTGGAATCTTTTAAATTATTGAGACTATCATAAGTGAATATTCTGTGTTTACATCATTTTCTCCCAACAATCTCCCATGCCTACTCTTACAACTCTCTCTCTCTCCCACTCATGACCTCCATTGAGTAATTTTTATAGCTATGTTGTGTGTGTTGGTGGGGCACGTGTATGTCTGTGTATGTCTATGCTTTTGTATGTATAAAACTGACTGATACCCTTTGCTGTTGTGCATACGTGCATGGGTTTATGGCTGACCACTTAGCATTAGACAGCCTATCAGAGGGCTCTTCCTTGGGAAAAAAAAAAGAAAACAGCAGCCATTGATTTCTCATGCCTCTTCATTTAGGAGTGGGGCCTTGTGAAATTCTCCCATTCCCTTGTAGACATGGAGAGTGCCATTTCATAGACATGCAGACCAGAGTTGTCCTCCTGACATCTTGTTTATGCACCCACATTGTTGAGATTCTAAAGGTACAGCACCTCTATTATTTCTAGAAGACACTACCTCACAGCAGACATCCTGATCCTCTGGTCCTTAAAATCTTTTCTGCCCCACTCTCCACCCCCGTGATTTTTCTCTGAGGCATGAATGTAGCGGTAACATTGTGGATGTACCAGTTGGAGCTGAGCAACTTATAGTTGCGGATTCCCTGTGTGTTTGACCACCTGTGGTCTCTGTGATAATCTGTGCTACAAAAGCAAGCTTCATTTCTTTCTATTTGTTGGTAACAACTGCCATCCTTCTGCCATGGTTTCTAGTGATCAGAGTCAGACAACAAAGGTTGCCTTTAGAACTCTCACTTTTCTTCTCTCACACAGTTTAGTATCCATAAAACTGTCTCACACACACACACACACACACACACACACACACACACACACACACACACACACACCAGAATTCAGTATCTCCAAGGTAGGCTCTGCTCACATCTAAGAAGTACAGGCCCTGGCTATTCAGTCTCCTATAACTTTGGATTCAGAACACTGGCAAATCTCCTCTAACAGACCTTATCATCACTCTGGTCTCTACCAGGATTCGAGCACCCATAGGCTTTCATATCCATTTAGAAGTATATCTCATTTGTTAATCTGACCATGTAGTCTCTCTGGCATTGCTAAACTCTTCCACCTTGGTGCATGCTCCACACGAGCCAATTCTTCAGTATCCTCAGCTCCATTCATTCCTTCCTTGCCTCCTATGTGAATTTGGAAGTTTCCCCGAGAACCTAGCCACCGTGAATGTTCTCTCACTATTGTCTGAGACACCATGGTGGAAGTGCGATGGCGTGTTTTCTCTGTCTTCATTGTCTTTTGGAGTTCTTTCTCTCCATCCACATTTGAATAAAGTATTACCAAAATATACAGACCTTCAACCTAGCCATTGTCACCCCCAGCTTTTACTACTCTGATTCCATTTCTGCCTCCTTGACTACTGCCAAACCTCAGGTGTTGGTTGTCCTCCAGCTCAGTCTTCAGACTTCAAACTTCAGAGTGTGCTGGGGATTCATTGTAGGCAGGTATTTGGTCCTCACCATCCTCCCTGCCCTGTAGTGTCTCCATTGCTTCACATGACACATGACACATGCCACATGTATGTCAGACTTATACACCTATTCTTATTCTTCTACCTTAATTACTTACTTAAGCCGGTGACTGTCTAAGGTATAAATGCTTGCTAGTGGATAGATAATAAACACCCAGATGAGTGGATTCTGCTTCTAAAATGTACTCTATGAAGGGCTGGACAGATGGCTTCATAATCAAGCATTCTTGATACTATGCCAGAGAATCCAAGATTGGTTTCCTGAATACAGACTCACAACTTCCTGTAACCCCATCTCCAGTGTACCCAACTCACTCTTCTGCCGTCTATGGACACCTGCACGCAGATCACATGTATACACTTATACACAGACACATGAACACATTAAAAATTCTAAATAAATAAGTAAGTAAATAAGGTATTTTAAAATCTCATTCCATGCAATCATCAAACTATACAAGCCAAGATAGCTCTCCTATTACTATCCAAGCAGTAAAAACAGGCCAAAGTCAAATGACTACGGATCTGATTAAGTATGTTGTATCAATTCATGTAACAGAACAGTAGATAAAAAGAGGGAAAAAAAACCAGAAATCTAATAGTTGATTGATATCTGTTAACTTGGAAAAATATCAGCTAGACTATGTTGAAGGAGAAAGAGTTATATAACCAAACAAAACTCAAAGTGTGTGCCCATTTATGCATTCTGTAGCTTCATTGTATTGCACATAAATCATGCCTTTATATTCACGCATATGTGGTCTGGGGTCTAGAACTCCACCTGAAATTTTAACAGATGAACCCTCAAGGACCGGGGAATTATTCCTGCTTTCTTCCTCCTATAATATTCTGAATCGTTTCAGGCTCTGTATGAGCATCTACTGTACTAATAATCAGAAAAATAAGAATGAAAATTTCTACTGTTAATCTTTGACTCCTCATATAGATGATCCTAAAATTAAGTAATTTTTTAAAAAAAATTAGTATGTTTATTTTACTACTATATTTAAATTCCCTTCATTTCCCCCTGTTATTGTTTCTTGTTATTTGAAATATGAAGATACAGCACTGTAAATAACAATTAATAATAATAATAACAATAATAATTCTAGAAATATGATTAGGTTAAGCTTTGCAAAGAGTCCTTTAATATAGCATCAAGTATGTTCACATTTTTATTGCTGATTATAATGTTCAACAGCCTGTGACACAACAATTCAGCCTTTGGCAGGCAGAGCATAGTTTCCATTTCTTTTAGTAGAAGATGTAGGGTGTGGAAACTTTCTACTTCCTTGGAAACTCTTCTGAAAATGGGTTTTCACTCAATTCAGCTTCTAAGTGTTTAAGAGGTGAGTGAATTTCTGAAAGTGGGCTGACTGTTTTAGGGTTGCTGGCAGACACCGGAGCTTTCGCACTGTGTGAAAGGAGGAAAAAAACCCATATTATTAAAAATTTGCCCTAGATCTCTTTCCCATTTCCTATTTTTTTTTCATAAGGAGGCCAAAGAATCCAGGATAATTTTTCTATGGAAACACTTAAACTCAGCATTTAAATATTTACTTATGCGACTACATCTCTGAACAATAATTATGATATGATCAGAGTTAGTGTTGAGGAGAAAGTCCAAGTAGCAGAGATGTCTGAATTCCATGAAGCTCCTTTTCCTCTTGGCTTTAAGCCACTATGTTACCAGATATGACAGTCACTGCCATTCCACCCCATGAGTGAGGATCAGTGAAGTATCTCAGTTCCATATGGTTTTTTTCTGGAAGAAAGAAAAAATCAATGCCCTTAATTAGCTTTTGAACAGAAAATATAAGGAAGATGTTCCAAGGGATATGGTTTCTTCCCCTGTCCCTGAGAAACAGATTGGCACCTTATTCCATCTTGGTTGCTATGACAAAACACCATAAACGGGATAACTTATAAACAGCAGACACAAATTTCCCCTCATTCCAGAGGCTTGGGAATGCACACCCAAAACAAATTCAGTGTCTTTTGAGGGACTCTCTGGCTCACTGAGCTGTCTTCTTGTGTCATTCCAGGAAGGGACAATGAGGTTCTCTGCAGCCTGTCTCATAACGGTTCACACGGTGATCTTATCTAGCCCCTAAATACTTGATACTGTTGCCTTACAGATTGGTGTTTCAGCATATGAGTCTGAAGAAGGGAAAGTTATCTTCATATTCAAATCATAGAAGTTAGCTTCCTAGGACAAAAGTCCTAAAAATAGTCAAGCCGTCTTTCTTGTCAGCTTTCCATGTCGCCATTTGTTTTTATAGGCTAACAAGCCAGAGTCCCGATTCCCAAGGGGCTCTTTTTGCATTCTCTATGAATGGAACTCAGCAAGCATGTGCGTATGAATTTTAAAGGTTAGTATGTCTGTTCCCAAATTGCCAGGGTGAAGAGAAGGGGGAGAATAGAGGACAGCAACTAATTAAACATGTCCAACCTACTCTTCCATATCAGAGATGGAGTGTGGGATTACTAAGGACCCTGTGTCTTACGTCTCCATTTTCTTAACATCTCATCAGTTTCTACTGCAGAGCACTGACACATCTAAGCCTTCAGTCCTGTTACTCAGTGCAGTTTTTGAACCTGAAGCCCATAGGGATAAGCTGCCCTCCTGGGGTATCAGCGTGGCACACATCGCTTGACCAATCGCTTGACCACATTTCCAAAAACATATCTTTCATTTGAGTTCTCTGTTGGTATCTGTCAGCCAGTATCCTTGAACACTGATGTCTGAAGCAAAACATGGAAATGCCATGTTCACCTCTCCATTCCCTTCAGCTTTACAGACTGTCTCCCGCCCCTGTAAATTCCACCTCATCAGCAAGTCTGGAATCTAAGTGTCATTTTCACAATCGAATGCCCGTTATCTTTCATCTGGAAGACAGGTTGGCAGGCTACAGACCACAAGCCAATCCAGACACTGTTTGACTTTGTAAATCAAGTTTTATTGGGCTGTCTGTGGCTACTTTCACACTACAAAGCCAGAGTCAGATAGTTGCAGCATGGACTGTATGATAATTAAGTCTAAAATATTTACTACTTGACTATTAAAAAAAAGGTTTTTAAAAAGCTTTCTAGCTTCACTATCCAAACCAGAGCAGTGGCCTCCTAAAACTTTATGTTGCTTAAATAATTGACTCAGCAGAGAATTGAGAGTTAAGCAGAGGAAAGAAACACAATACAATGCCCAGATCCCAATAGTAAGCTCCCAGTGGCACAGTCCTGCAGCCTCAGCGCTGAGGCAGGGGAATCATATGTTCTTAAGGTCAGCCTGCAGTCTCAAAAGAACGGAAAAAAAAAAAAACAAAACGACAAAGTAGAAAAATTATCCTTAAAAATTCTTCTTTTTTCCTGGGTAGACAGGTTCACACTATTTTTTTTTTGCAATAATTGAAACATACTTTAGATTGTATTAGTTTGTTTTCTATTATGATAATGAAAAACCAGAGATGGGTTTTTTTATAAGGAAAAAAATTCATTTTGTTTACAGGTCTTGGGATTCAAAAATGAGGTGTGGATACCAGTCAGGTACCTGCCAAAGCCTCAGAGCACGGCATCAGAGAAAGAGTATGTGAAAGCCAGCTCATAGTAGGACTGAAGCCAGAGAGTGGGGAGGGTGATCAGGTAAGACCTCGCTAATATAAGAGATGTATCTGAGTTCAAAAGAACTATCTTTATGCCTCTTCCTGGAGGAGCTCTGGTGACCTACAAAACTCACGAGAGGCCATATTTCTTAACAGTTCTCCAGCCTCCTAACACTAAGAATGAGGACCCGGCTTCTGACCAGGGAGCCCTTGGAAATTAAACTTAAGCCGCATCCAAACCTTCTCATACACTCAGGGACGTGCACAAATACAATTTTTCATCAAGTTGAATTGGAAATTATTTGTATTGGATGAGATCTCATTCTGTTGTAAAGATTGGTCTTAATGTCCTAAGCTCACATGACCCCCCTCCCCCTCAGCTTTGGAGGATCTGGGATGGTCATCACGTATCACCATGACTAGCTGAGTTATGGCTTCAGCAAATTTCAATGAAGATTCTTCCTTTATAAGACTTAATAGAGTCTTTGTCTTTATGAACTTTGTCTGCCTAATATTCACTATTATGAAGAACTCTTGGACTTAAGATATTTTAATATAGAGCATTATATCACAGTCTATGTGCATGTACAACGTGATAATTTGATGTGTACAACATACAATGATCAAGTCGAGGCAAGTAACCTTTCTTTCTCCTCAAATCCATTCTAATCTTTATATTAAATCTTCAAACTCTCCTCTTTTAATTGTTTACAAAATAAATACTAAACTGCAAACAGCACACCCCCTTCTGTGTTGCAGCACATGCAAAACTCATCTTCCTAGGAAACTGTATTGGGTACACATTCTGGCTCATAAAGAGAATATAAAGACCATTTTTCTCATTTGGCATTTAAGGTCTTTTGAGTCTACTTACAGGCTAAGCTTTGGGTCCATTCTCCAGTGTTGCTTCCTGTTTTTTGCTATCACCTCTTCTACTCAGGTAGACTGCCTCCCAAGCCAGACATATCACTGGCCAATGAGCTCTAGACTCTCTCTTCTATTGGAGATCATTACATCACTAGGCATTGTCTCTCGGGCTTCCTCTTTGTCATTAGCTGCATATAGGGATAATGCCTACTTCATATTCCCACAATTCTTCGTCACCACTGGAAGGCAATGACCAAGTTCTATTCAGTAATACTCCCTTCACTGGGCTCAGAAAATGGAGCAGACTCTGCATAAAACCGTGGATTAAATCAAAGGAAATGAAGGAGACGTTTGTGCTAACTTATCCACTTGTCTGTACTGCAGTTTTCTCATTGTTTCTATTTTTCTCTACGTTCATGGTCATGTGCACCATATGTGAGATCATCTGCTGCACTATGATGCATTATTCATGTCTGAGAGCTTTTCCACAGAATGACTAATTTGGTGAATAAAATATTTGGAAGGTTTCATTTTTTTTCTCCCTAAGTGTTTGAACTAAAAATATGAGATAGTTAACTAGAAAAATCTCAATAGAACTCATAGTCTATTAACATTAATAGGCTATAGAAAATATACTTAAATGTAATGTTTTATACAAAGCAAGGTGTTTCTTATGAAATATTGGAGGGTTTTATTTTATTTAATTGTATTAGTGTTTGTCTGAACACATTTCTGTGCACCATGTGCATGTCTGAAACACACAACGGTCAAAAGAAGAGATTTGGTTCCCTAGAACTGAACTAACAGGTAAATGTTAGCCTCCATGTGGGCATTGGAGACTGAATGGCCTCTGCAAAAGCAGCCAATGCTCTTAACTACTAACCTGTCTCTCCTTCCCGTGTGTCTTTAATTTTTAATTGATTCAATGACCAAACTTTGCAGAAAACTACAGCAAGTAAGAACTTTAGGTGAGTTGCTACAGGGCTGAGAGCAAGAATGAAAAGAACACATTGGAGAACAGAAAAGATTGAATTGCCTATCTGAGTCGCAGCCTGGTGTGGCCATTGGGAATCCCAAGTAGAAGGTATTTCTAGGTATGGGATCTGAGAAAAACAAGTAGGGGTGTGCTGGAAGCAGACAACAGGTAGGAGCAAAGCTGGGTCTACACCAAGATTTGGCAGTGTCTCTCAGGTTTATATGTTGAGGACTGAACCCCCATACTTCAGATTGTGACTGTTTCTGGACACCTGCCCTTTAAAGAGAAAATTGAGGTTAAATGAGACAAGTAGGTAACTCCTGATATGACTATCTTACTGATAAGAGATTGGAACACGGACACACATAGAACCAAGATTATATGAGAGCAGAGAGAGAAGACAGCCATGTACACAGCAAAGGTGGGGGCAGGGCACAGGGAAGAAAAGAATTGGGATCAGTGGCCTGGAGTCAACCCTGGGGCCCATATGGGGTCATGAGAAAACCGACTCCAGTCAAATTTCTCCTGACTTCCACATACATGCTGCAACACAGACATACATGCAAGCAAACACATAAAAGTAAATATAATTACAATTCTAATCAACCTAGTGGCACCATGATCTACAAGGCCTTACCTCCATAAATTTGGAAATGCAGTTTTCTGAAAGCCATATAACTCATTCTGTTAGGACAACCCTCACAAGTAGGCCTAGGTCTCAAGTTAATTGAAGTTAATTCTCAAGTTAGGAGAAATCAAATAGATATTTTATTATGCCCTTTCAAAAGAACAAATTGAAGAAGAATGTTTGGAGATAGCAACTCCAAACTTTGACTTTTCCAAGCTCCAAATTTCAGATGGACTGTTTCCAAGATGAAAACTTCCTTGGAGAATTACCTTACCCTGTACATTCGTCCCTCCATGTCTTTCATCTGTCTAATCACAAAGGAGAGCTCAACCAGAAATATTCTCTGGCTTCTCTACCTCTTATTTCTCTCCTGTATGTGGCGATTTTTTGGTTTTGGTTTTGGTTTGGTTTGGTTTTTTCGAGGCAGGGTTTCTGTGTATAGCCCTGGCTGTCCTGAAACTCACTCTGTAGACCAGGCTGGCCTCGAACTTAGAAATCCACCTGCCTCTGCCTCCCAAGTGCTGGAATTGGCAATTTTTAACTCACTTACACATTCGTTTGTTTGTTTGTTTGGTTGGTTGGTTGGTTGGTTGGTTGGTTGGTTGGTTGGTTGGTTATCTTCTTGCTCACCAAACAGTTGTGTAGATACATATTAATAACAAACTGTAAATAAATAACCATCTTAGCTTTTAAAACAGATGGAGTGGGTAAGAGCCAATACAGTGGATGACTGCAGTGACACAGGGTCTTCTGTATACAACAGGGTCATTGCACATAGGACCTGGCGGCAGCTGTAACTTTGTGTACATTATATGCATAAGATTAAGCCAAACTAAAATAAAATCCTATCATGGATAAAGTCTCACCCCTTTTCAGAGGAGCCATTTCAGAGAGAAAGTCCAGTTGGGTTTTTTTTTGTTTTGTTTTGTTTTGTTTTTTTTTAGGGCTATGATCCCAAAGAGATTACCCATGCTCCAGTAAAAGTCCCTTCACCTGGGCACATACAGGCAGCACTAAGTAGACTCTGTATTTTAAGAAGATAATACCTGAAATGAGATGGGAATATTGGTTGTGGGGAAAGGGAGAGGTTGAAGCACAGAGAATGAACTGTTGGAATACATCAAAACAGTATATGTATGAATAAAATTTTCAATAAAAAAGAATTGTTCCATACCCTGGAACTATACATTTAAAAATAGTTTCTGCCCTGGGGAACTTGCATTTTAGTAATGGAGTCACAGATAGAGCCATCAGGAATCAATGATAATAATAAGTCAGGTATTTGTGTGTTCTGAAAAAAAAAAAACAAATAAACTGGTCATTATGAAGCCCAAATGGGGCATTGCTATTTTGTTTACAGAAATGTCCACAGTTAGAATCAGGTCTGATCTGAAATATAAATGCCAAGTCGGAAAACTTGTACTCTGAATAGAGGAGAAAGCAGGCCCAAAGGTCAAGACATCATATTCCTAGAAGTTCTGTGTATCTGGAAGAGAATATGGGAGAGGGAGAATATATTAAACTAAATAAGGTCGAAAGCCTTTTGAGGCTTCTCTCTGGGAATGTAGCTGGAAGAATGACTCACCGGGTCTGTGTTTGGAGGATTTTATCTTATCCTGACTCTCCAGTCTATCTTGCTTTCCTTCTAATCAGCCATGAAATGAAAAACTCCTTCAGCCATTCACTCCCAACTCCATAATGATCTGGGCCAAGCACATGGACCCAAGCAACTATGGGTTTGAGTCTTCTCATGCCCTAACCAGAAGTTAAATCTTCCCTCTTTCAAAATCTCCTCCTGAAAATTATGCCCCATTTACTCAAGAATGAATTTCTATTAGAGTGACATTATACCCTCTGACCAAAAGGAATTTGTGTTAGACTCACTAAAATATGAGCATAAATTTTTTAAAAAACAGAATGTGAGGTGTCAATTCTCATTTGTTTATCTTTTCCCTAATTCATACCAAAATCCTAAGGACCAGAGAAAGAACTGGGTGGCTGAGAATGTTGGCTGTTCTTCCAAAGACCCCGAGTTTAGTCCCCAGTGTACAGATCAGGCCACGTACTACCATCAGGAAGTCCAGCTCTAGGGGAGCTTGTCTGGCCTCCATGGGCACTCACATACATACAGTTTGTGCATGCTCAAACACATATGCCTACTTACAACTAAAAATAAATCTAAATTTAAAAGCTTAAAATAAATGAGCTAATATCAGTTTGCCCAACTATTCCATCTCCCTAAAAGTATGTTTACACTCTATTTATACCCCCAAATAATTATTTTTTTCGTTCTGTAACAGATGATGTGGGGGGTTAACCCATGGCCATCTCATGTATCGTTCCCATGACATGAGTTGACACCCTCTGCAGGTCACTGTAGATATCTTTTTCCATTCTTATCTATACATCATTTCTTTTTTTCTTTTCTTTTTGCCAATCTCTTGTTTCTCACATTTGCTTCTTCTAATCCTAGTTCCCAAGCCAAGGACTATAAATGAAAATTTGTTTCTAATAATGGGAATAATCTCGGGAGTCTATTTGCATAAATGAGCATGTGTGAGAGCTTTTGTCTTTGGTTTATACAAAGGGATGGTGCAGATGGCACAGCAGGAACAGAGGTCTATTTTTAGAAACAAGCCCATTTTAGCTTGAAGCACACAAAGTAGCCCAATGGGCCTATTTGGAAACGCAAGAGATGAACATTTGGGGGAAAGCCACCCACCACCACATACCTTTATTTCTTCATGACAACTCATCAAAATGGAGGCAGGAACAAAAACTACAGAGAACATGGCATTGGTGGTGGAGAGAAGAGTGGAATGGCAGGAGAGGGGATGCCTAGGCAGATCATGCACAGACCATTTGTACAATAGTACAGTTTCTGTCAGAAGCACTGTATTTTCTTTCACGAGTATACCCTTTTGGCCGTCACGTTGCCAGTGTGGCTAATGTCAGCCCTATGCTCCAAAGTATAGATCATATGGGGCAATCAGTGTCCTCTAATCCCAGATACCTGTCCTATGTAAGAATGATCACCATACTGGCATGTCAAATCCACTCGATTCTTGATCTACAGAGGAAAAGGCATCATGATTCCTGTCAACAATATCCTGTTGAGTAGTCACTATAAAGGCTAGACCGTGGAGATATATGTCCTGCACAAACCAGGGATGAGAAATGGTCCAGCTAACTGACATCCTTGGGACAAATGAAAGATCACAGCTTGCACAAATAGTCACTTTGGGCTTGGGCTAATGAGAGTGGTGTGTGTGATCACTTACAAAGGAGAGAAACCACATTCCCAGAATTCCCAGGGTGTTACTGGTGTAAATCACTCATCACGTTGGTCTCCAGTGTCCATGTAGCTCTGTGGGCATATGAATATAGTCCCTCCCAGAGAGCTCTGAACTGGATCAAGGGCTGCTATTCTTAAGGGCCCCAGAAACTGAAAAAGCAGAATATCTTAGGAATGGAAAACATCTTTGAAGCGAAGTATAAACAAATCAAAGACAAAATTTTTCCAGCTCAAGTGTTTTCCTAGTTCCAATGCAGTGCGATAGATTGAATCAAACCACCAAGGGAAATAATATGAAAAATGTACATTTCACTCTTAATAGAAAAGAGAAGGCTATGTGATAGATTTTTCACATGTCTGTTAATGAGTTTATAGCCCAAATGAATCCAATAATTGTGTTCGTTCCCTACTTCATCAGAAAACCACTGAACTTGAAAAATGAAAGTACCATACGGCTAGGATTGACTAAAATTTGGAACATTCTAGCAAGAACATAATCAGCTGCTGACAGTATCCATTCTACAACCATGATTGAAAAATCTCACTATTAGAATCCACAAAAATCCAAAGGCAAATAGCTGCACTTAACATCAACTACCGAGCCCACACTATACGGTGCATAGAAAGACAGTGCATGTCCCATCTACAGGAAGTTAGAATGTAAAATGTTGAAAGCCAAGAGGGACTCTGGAGGATGAGGACACTGTGTGCTCTGTTACAGAAATGCATTCATATTGCAAATTGTATTGCAAATTGCAAAACTCTACCAGAGGAAGTTCTGGCCACCAACTAAGAAGGCCGATTGGTTACACTGTGCAAAACCTCAAGATATGGGTGTGTGAAAGCCATATTCAAGGGAAAGAGAGACACGGGGAGGCCATAAGAAGGCAGGGAAAGAAGGGAAGAGAAGAGTGGGTGCGGGGACATGGAAGTGAGGGGAGAAGAAGAGAAGGAGAGAGGGAAGCAAAGAGGAGATGAGGAGGAAAGGGAGAAGGGAAAGAGAAGACGAGGGATATCTATCCAGCCTTACCCTCCATCCACCCCAGGCTCCAAATGTGTGGATAAAAAAAAAGACTCTTGAGAATTAATCCTATCGCATGTGTTGCATTGAACTAAGGAAGCAACCAACACCAACCGGAAATTTCCAGGCAAGTCATCTCAGAAGCCAGAAGAACTGTTCCTAGCAAAGCTCTGAACATCATGGCACAGCGAACATCAATCCCAAATGGGCCCTATTCCAATTCTCCTCTCACAACATGATGAAAAAAAAATTCCTTTATGTCACAAGGTATTGCAGTAACTTGTTGCACAGTGTTAGGGTGCCAGAACAGCATCTGTCCGCTAAAGTCAACATGTTTTAACCCCAAATTAGCACTTGAAAAAAATAATGGGTTGATTATGATGCAAAGTCTGAAATGAAGAGCAGAATAGTGAAGAAGTATCAGGGTTGTAGGATTGCTTCATTGTGCATTATGCAGGGAAGCAAGGGATAGGCATATCATAAGACATTTACGTGGTATCGAAGTGGAAGTACCGTAGCCCAGAGCGCTGAGGTCCAGCTTGGATATATTGAAGTCAGTGAGATCCACAGAATCAGCATATGGTCACTGAAGGCCCTGAAGGGGAAGGAGCCTGTCACCATCTGTGTGAGTTCATCAAGCCATCTAAGCAGGTCTGAGGTGAAGCTGTTTTGCCAACATAGACCATTCTGCTCTCTCAAACTTATACTCCGTTTGACCTTTATGATCAAAATCTAATTAAAAGTGCTGTTATTTTTAAAAGGTAGAGATAGTGTATTTGTCTCGTCCATTAAAGTGATGACTAATTGTTAACCTTCTTAACAGGCTGAATCACTGCCATGCCTTTCATTTCAACCTTTTGCAAAGCAAAGTCCAAAAGGAATTCAGATTGCAAAACAAAGTCTGCTAAAAAAAAAAAAATACAATTCACTTTCATCATATGATCAAAACAATTTCAAAGTGCTTTGCAACACTGCTAAGTCTAACCAAGCATAGTGAATTGACTAGATCTTTGACTCACTCAACATTACTATTTAGATTCTAATTAATTAATTAAATTTAATCCAAGATGGATTTTGTAGCTGCTACATTTCTACCTAGTCTCATATGCTATAAAAAATATAAAGAGATATATTGTCTTCCCATATGCTAAGTGCCACCAGGATTTCCCCAATGCTCTGCCTGGGTACTAACAGGCTTCACCTGATGGGCTAAGCATTTTCTATGTAAGTGTCTCTCTGCTGTTACTGTGAACCAAAGACAGCTTATGTGAAAAATAGCCTTCATAGAAATTCCAGCCATCCAGATTTCATTTTGAAACTCCTAATTTTAGGCTCCGATCTGAACCCACCATGTTCTCTGTCCATGGTCCTCAGTATAAATTCCATGTCTTCTCTGCTCAGCCACAAAAGCTGTTGTCAACTTTGTTGCCATCTCTCCCAAGGGATGTCTAGGTATCCCTTCAAGGTGTTTCCCAGGTAGTGTCTAAAGCTAACTCTTTGTATGCCATGTAAATATACATGAATTAGATCATTGCAGTCATACTGTGCAAAATGCTCATGTACATCACAACCATAAAGCATTGACAAATGCAGTTTGCTTGTTAGACTACATAAGACAAAGCATATTTGACAGGTGTTCTCAGAAGGAAGTAGGAAAGGTTAAGCATTGCCTTGTTTACATTCTTTAAGTGAGACTGCTTTATAAAAAAAATAAAATGCTCCAAGATTAAAATAGAGCAGAGAAGTTAAAAGTACTTTGATATCTTTTAAATGCTAACTACCTCATGAGGGTGCAGTTCCCACCCCCAACTACTATACTACTAGTGCATGATCCCCCTTGATACCAACAATATTGTGATGAAACATTCCAACCCAAAGAAAAATAAGGATAACAACGCTTAATTTCAACTTGCATTTCTACATCCATCACTGAGGAAAGTCAGGGCAGTAACTCAACACAGGAACCTTATAGTGGAAACTGAAGTAAAGGCTATAGAGAAAAATGCTTCCTGGCTTTCTTCCAGGCTCACCCACCTAGGACTACTTCTGCCTACCATGGACAGGGCTTTCTAACATCAACAAGGAATCAAGAAAATGCACAAGATTCCCAAAGATATGCCCACAAGCCAAGCCAATCTGATAGAGGCAATCTTCAACTGAGGTACCATCTTCTCAACAACCAAGATTAGCCATAGATTAGCCATTATCTTTCTTAATCTTCTCTCTCCCCTCTCCCCTCTCCCCTCTCCCCTCTTCCCTCTCCCCTCTCCCCTCTCCCCTCTCTCCTCTTCCCTCTCTCCTCTCTCTCTTTCTCTCTCTCTCTCTCTCTCTCTCTCTCTCACACACACACACACACACACACACACACACTATGCCCCTTCTATCAGTTTTTATTTTCAAATCACTACCATGTCCTCAAACTCTCCCTTGGCATGGAAAATGAACAAAAATGTCAAAAGACATCCCTGAATGCTTACGTTTAAAAAGTTTTAATGCAACTTTCCATAAGTTTTGTCAGGGTTAATTGCTCCGATATCAACATCTCCTTACTAAACCCCTCCCTGCCAAAACAAAGGGAAAAGACTATAAAAAAGTAAGACTATCAATCCTATGAAAAATATATGTAATCCTAGAAAGTTGCCTTTTTTTTAATTTATCTAATCTAAATTCTTGAAAGTAGATCTTGAGGTTATTGAGAAGTTTATATTTTGAGGTGGGACCCTAGCTAGTACATTTCATTCTTTATGAGTAAACTTTGTATAGGAAAAACTCTACTTAAAGATCTCACCTTTAATCCTTTGTCTTGATTTGAGATCCAGTTACCTCCAGCTTCTCTCCACTGACTTCTTTTGAATTGTCTAGCTTCTACAAAATTTAAACTGCCCAAGCTATCTTAATTCCTGGGCTAGCACTTGCCATTTGTAATGACCCATCACCCTACATTTTCCTTAAGCTTACCTCTCTCTCTGCACCCGCATGAATAAGGTTTGAATTAAGATGATTAAGCCACTACTTTTGCTCCTTGCAGGGCTATTCCAAGATGCTTTGTGCATTACAGCCCAGGATGCTATGATATCCGAGATGTTTTTTCCTCTTCCAATCTTGGCCAAGTACTTTAAAATGAACAGAGAACTTTGTAAGGAAAGGAAGAAAGAAAGAAAGAAAGAAAGAAAGAAAGAAAGAAAGAAAGAAAGAAAGAAAGAAAGAAAGAAAGAAAGAACAACAACTATGGTTCCAAGAGTGGGTGAACATTCCAGAGAGGTTCTTGTTCCCCCCCCCCAAACAGGTCTGCCCATCCCTACAAATAGCATTCTTGTATGAATAGTCCCGAGGTGAGTCACAAAACAACAAAGAAAACACAGTTTCTCAACGTGACAAAGGAAGGTTCTTTTTTTTTAATTTGAATTTGCATGCAGTTTATATTTTTAAACAGGAACTAGAAGAAAGGGGTTCCACTTTCAGTGAGCATATCCAGTCATGAGTTGCACTCTTTGCCCAGTTCCCTCAGTGGTGAAAATTTGGAATGGGTGACTATGACTCAATTTTGCTTCCTTTCATCTCACGGATTCTTCCATCCATTGTTTCCAGCATGCCAATGCACAAATTGTGTGCCAGCGTTGCTTCCAAACTTTAGTTCTAACCACACCACGCCACACTACTGAACCCTCCCCATCTTGTGATGTCCAAGTTTCCAGCATTTCCAAATTCTTCACAACCCTCTGTCACTCTCCACTCGGATTGTAGCCTCTATTAGCCCCTTGCATGACACCGCCTCAGCTAGCCTTCCCTGTGTCTCCTCTCTTTTGCCTAAAACAATATTTTTTTTATGAAATGCCACATTCCTTTTGCCTTTGATAACCAAGTGTTCTCCATGACTATAAATAGCTTTTCTCAACTTCACCTAGAGTCATTCTTAGAGGAATGGCTTTGCAATTGATTGCTGTATTTCTCACACCATTCACCTTTATCCAAAGTATACCAACATGTGTAGGCTTACCATAATGTCTGAATTAGTCTGAATCACCTTGGTCCCGTCATTGTCAGCTTCATGATAATTATCTTTCTCAGGTAGGGGATGGAGAAAACTCATATTGTATACTTTTTTTTCCATTCTACTGCCAGAAAGAACATGCCCCAAACATATTTGACACTGGTGTCACAGGAGAGAATGGGAAGGTCATCCTGAAGCTGTTAGGATGTGTATGTGGAAGAAGGAAAGTGAAGTGATAAGCAGGGGAAGAAGAAGCTAGCTTGAAAAGAATATGGCAAGAAAATTACTAACTCCCAAATTATCATAATTTCCAGCTAAGTGATCTACCCAAGAGCTGCAAGATGAAGCAGAATATTTCTCAACACTTATACACAGGGGTATAAGGCACAGGGACCCATTAATGCATAGAGATGCTGCAGGATAGAGGAGTATGGCAAGGGCTACCCTAACGGAAAATTTAAAGATGCTTCGCAGATTGTGCTGGGGTGAGTGAGTTTAGATTGATGTAAGTGTCCTTTCGATCTGTATCAATACAGGGTGAAACATCCTATGTAAAATAGAAGATTGAGACCAGCTTTAAAACTAAGACACATAGTGCACAGAAAGATGAGGACATGAGTAATGGGTACTTTTTAGTTAAGGGCTTCATGTCCCTACACTTCCACTCGTTCATTTGCAAAATGGAAGGGCTCCTGTTTACCTTTCCCTTGGTTGAATTGTTTTTAGCTCAGATGACGATGACAGCGAGGCCATGAGGAGCTGATGAAAGCCGGAAGATGAATCGCTGTTGTTGCTATGACTTCCTCTATTTGGAACCAAAAGTTTCCATGAGTTCAGCCTGGAAGTGAACACAGCATCGGGCCCTGTTGTGTAAAGCCTAGAAGGACCATCATCTTGGAAATTATTTTTAAAGCTACTGTGTGGAGATTGGCTAAAAGGCTTGAAACTTCTGAGACAGCTAAAGTTACCACCACTAAAAAAAAAAAATCTCCCTTGTACTATGAAATAATTCATTTCAGTCCTCACAATTCATCAATCTACACATATTCAGATATGGGCTTTTCAAGACAAAGGGGTTAATCAACCTACCCAAAGCCATGATGGTTATTTTACACCCAGACTACCCAATGCCAAAGAGGATAACATTCCCAATAATTCATTAAAACTTCATTATTTATCATATATTATATTATATTATATTATATTATATTATATTATATTATATATTATTGATGATTTTTATCACTTACCATTATTATTTCCCAAACTTGCCTGAAACTTGACAGGTAGCCAAAGCAGCCAAGGGTAACCTTGAAGACTCTTGTGCTTCTACCTCCTGACTTTTGGAATTACAGGTGTGTTGTCACACCACAGTCAACAAAATCAATTGTTATTTTAACAGAATTTTTAGAAACATGATACACATAAGTGAAACTGGTCTTTTGAAGAAATGAAAAGAGCTTACGTACTTCCTCTGTTAACCCCAGAGTGCCCGTGTCCAACATTGGATCTCCAGGAACATGTCCACTGATACCTTGGAATTGCTAGAAGAGAGTTCAGAAATGCTGCCTTTTGCACTTTTGCTTACTTTTCAATGCAACTTTCCTAAGTCTGAAATATGACAGCATCCCTACAGATCAGAAGGGTTGCATGATTTCAGAAACAGAAATGCCATTCACCAGTGGTGCCAGGGTTTGATGCAGTAGGTATTCTAGGTTCACATCAGTCCCAGTTGAATTCTTCCTGTATCACTTATGAAACTTCTAGTCAGCACTTGTCATGAGCAAAGCACAGAGTGAAGGCAAAATTGCTCCAGGTCATTCCCCATGAAATGAATAAAGAAAAAGAAAAATATGTGTGTAGTGTAGTTGAGAGAGAGCCCAGCTTGGGCTTTAAGCTGTGACTGTCATTTACAGGTGCTATCATTTTAAAAACATCTGCATCACTGTGGGGAGGGGTGGGTGGAGGATTTTGTTTTCATGTTTGCAAATAGACCAGGTGTTTGCTGTTGCATGTAGTTTTGTGCTACCGCCTTTAGCTCTAGAAGGTAACTGTACTCACTACCAGCTCCCTCCAAGCTTCTCTTGAATCCGTGGATATAAACCACACACACAGTTTTGTCTTTACAACTTGCCTTTTTGCCACAATTGTTGGGCACTGCTATCTCCCACCTGGAAAAGCATGTCCTTAATATTTTTATCTCAGTTCCTCCCACCTGCCCTAAACTCCAGTGGCTAATTCCACCTAGCCCCTACCAAACATCCTTGGCCACCTGCCTATAGCAGTGGCCACAGCCCCCAGCTTCTCCAGCGACTTCACATAACTGCTTGCTTGTTCTCCCTTCAAAGCATGGCAGAAAAACTCTTCATTCCTTCCTTGCATCTGCCTCTTCCTCCTGAGACCTGGAAGTAATGCCTGTACCTTCCACCCAGCAATTGGCCCTTTTCTTTCTTTACTGACAAATCATGAACCAATTAGGGGACAGGACCTTAGCATCAGAATCACCTCCTTCAGTTTCCTATATCTGGAGTTCCCTAAACCGAGGAAGAACATCTCTAATACCATGTGCCCCAACTCCCCAAAAAATTCACAGTAATGCAAGGACAATTCTGTTCTTCACTCCATTCTCTGTTTGTGTGATCTGGCTGGCTGAGTGCTGGCAGACTGATTTAAAGTATTCCCCAGTGTCTTTATTCCTCCTAAAGCCAATGCTGAAACGTGGAGTTGTCCATGGGTATATATTATTTTTTACAAAAGTGATATGGTAGATATCAAAATGTCAAAAGCTTAGCAATACATATTGGAAAACACTTAGGAAATAACAAGTCTGTAGTATATAATCTATGGAACTTTGCATCATTTAACTTCCTCTTGAGATTAAAATATAATCACATTTCTCCCTTCCCTTTCCTTTCTCCAAAATCCACCATATACTGCTCTCTACATTCCCTTAAATCCATGACCTCTGTTTCACTATTTTTCCACACGTATATGCATGTAAGTATATACATATATATTTCTCAATATAACCTGAATGTAGAGTTCATATAATATGGTTAAGATAGAAGCCTTATTTTGAAATCCTGGTTGTACTTTCAGCATTAGGTTTTCATTTTCTTTGACATGATGTGAACATTAGCTTAGACTTAGAGAAGTATGTGGTATACAAAGCTACTGGATAAAACTCAGGCTTGTATGGGGGAAGAAAATGCTCAAAATCATAACAGCATACTTCTCCAGCGAATAGTCACTGCTCCACCACATTCAGCTACTCTACAGGATTGAACTGATATGAAACATCATTTGGGGGGAAAAAACAGAATCATTTGGTTCTGTTATGACCCATTCAGAGAATCCAACTATCAGAGGATTCTGGGATAGTTTCAAGGGGGAGATACTGGATGGAGGTTGCTCACAATCATGATTTCAGGAGGAAAAAGAAAAAGAGTGAGAGGAGAAACTGGAAGAGAAGGAAAAGAAGGAGAGAACGGAAGGGAAGAGGAACCGGAGGGAAAAGAGAAGTTTAAGGAAAGGAGGAGGAAGCAGAGGAGGAAAGGAGGAGGAAGCAGAGGAGGAAAGGAGGAGGAAGCAGAGGAGGGTGAGGACAGTGTGGGAAAGAGAAGAGAAGGTCTAACTAAAGCATGCTGTCTAAATAAGGAACCACGCAACACTTAAAGTGTGTATTTCATAAAGAACTCCCAAGCTGAGAATAAATGACAATTCTGTAACACTCTTTAAATGGCTTGAAATAACAATGAAAGCCGATGGCAGTCGTACTTCTTAAGCACATGGATGAATACTATCCAATTGTTGGAATGTTTTAAAAGGCAAAAAGTTTTAAGAATTCAGGATAAATCACATTCATTTATTTATATAAATTCCTAAAGTTTCCACGGACATGGCACTTTGGATGCTATTTTGGTTGCACGGCACCTAGAAAAAGGTGGAACAGTGCATAGATATGGACGCTGTCCAATGAGTGTACTTCCTCAAAAGGATGAAACCAGACACAGAGGATGGAAGAGTCCAGGCTTTTGCATCACTTAAGCAAACTGTAAGTTAACAGTGGGTTGGAGGGGCTGGAGAGATGCCTCAGCAGTTAAGAGCACTGACTACTCTTTCAGAGGTCCTGAGTTGAATTCCCAGCAACAACATGGTGGCTCACAACCATCTGCAATGGGATCTGATGCCCTCTTCCTGTATGTAGGAAGAGAGTGAGAGTGTACTCAAATAAATAAATAAATAAATAAATAAATAAATAGATAGATAGATAGATAGATAGATAAATAAAGTTAGTATTTTTGAACTGTGTTAGAGTGGTATTAATCTATAGGTTAAAACCGTTTTAAAAAAAACTGGTAATAATTAATTAAAAGTAATTTAAGGAATTGTGTTTAGAATACAAAATAGAAATCAAAAATGATAATATGAGTGACTTATTGTGGATTTTAAAAATTATGTACAAGATTGCACCAAAGAACAATAACACTGTACGGTAGGCAGAAGTGGGTCTTAGAAGTGGTCAAGATTACATTCAAGTCACTGACACACAGTTCAGCAAGTGGGTTTTATAAAATTGGGTTTTCTACGAAGAAATGTTGGACATCAATTATTATTTGGACTTTGGAGAGCTGACTAAATTGTCTTATCTTCCTCATCTACCAAAGTTTCAGTGTCACCTACATCACAGGACTGTTTATTTAAACAAAAAATATCAATACAAGAAAGGTCATAGAGCCCTTAGCAATGAATTCTTAAGAAGATTAAAAGGAATTGGTATAATATCCCACTTGAAATTCTTTTTGAGAGCGTGAGTATGATGCAGCCAATCTGAAATTAGAGTGGAAAAAAAATAGTTGAGTTCAATTGTATATAGTACCATGTCATTCTGTGAAGAATGGGATAGTTGAAAGTGGTTAAAAGCAATAGTCTGGAACTAAAAATGGAAAGATTGGGCAAGATATTAAAAAACAAAGCAACCACAACAACCTCCCAAGTCGTAACAAGGATTGGGCAATGGGGGAGGGGGGGCTGAGTCATTGTGAAGAAGAGGATGTAAGGATAGGTTAGCAAGTAGATCAAACCATGCTGGAATGACTACACATGGAGACCGTTCGAGGTGGATGACATGAAATGGTTTTTCCAATCCCATCCGGTTTATTTTTATCTTCCTCATGAAATTTAAAATAATTCACATGACACTTTGATTGAGACCTTATGGGTACCATTTCCATTGTGCAAGAAAGGAACATTAGGGTAGAACGCATTTGCCAAATGGTAACAGAAGATGGTTAGTGTAAGAGTCAAGCAGAAGGCTGGGAAGCAATTTAGTGAGTTTGGGAGAAGAGGCCACCAGTGTTGATAATCCAAATCAAAATGTTTCCTTGTCATCATTAGAGCCTCCTCGTATTTGTGTCATCTGTGGGATGGGTGAAGAAGGAAGTAGTAAAACCCAAGAAGGCAACAGACTTAATCAAGGCCCTCTGCTCTAAGCTGTAAGGGTTGTCCTTGCAGGAGTATGCTCATAGCTAGAGAAAACTCTAAGTAGCTCTTGAAACTTATTTCTAGAGAAATTCCTGAAGTCTTTAGGAAATAATAACAGATTTTATTTTTTTTTTTTTTGTCTCATGAGATACTAGCTCCAGGTCATTTAGGAATGTGGTATGGTATCTACTGAAATCTATATAAAGTCTGGAAACATTTACATCTATGGTGTGACTGGAGTAGAGGACATGATATTCTATGGTTAATCTCCAGTATTGCAAAGGATGAAAACTCTCAGGAGTCTAAAGAAAATGCAGGCCCTATTTCATGAAATCTGTTCCTAATTTTTCTCTTCCTTTGGAGCACCATTGGGACCTTTATAAAAAGGATCTCTTCACTGCTGGCCACCAGGCAGTTTAAGTCTCCAATGTATGGTTAAGAGTGGGAATCATTAGGATTATAAAAACTCTATCAATCCCATCCAATTCCAGGTACAGTCTGTACCATTGTTGAGCAATTTCATAATCTCACTTGCGCATCTGTGTTTGTTTAATATTTGAGTGTGCTTGGATGTGCTTTTATAAATGGCTATCTATAAATCCCAATCCATTAGGTAGCCTGGACTTTTATATGGGGATCCAAAACCCTAATGAAAAAAAAAAACATTTTGATAATGATTTTATGTTTACAGAGAGTGTTTCCCCCAGCTCCTGACTGCCAAGGAGCATTAAGTTTTTTTGTTTTTTTGTTTTTTTCATTAAGTCATAACAGCATGTCTATGAGGTAGACAGTAATTTGGAATCAGTGGCTTTGTATTTTATAAATGGCCAACTTACCTTTCTGACAGTGTGGCACAGTCTGCCGGGAAAGTAAGCCAAGATATCTAAGCCAGCTATGACTGCTTACTCTACACAGTCACTAGTATACAAACAAAATAAAATTTGAGTCTAGAAATTTTCCTATCACAGAGAAGTATTTCTGTGTATTGCAAATAAAAATTGGAGACAATAAGCACAATCATGCTGGGAGAGAACACAATGCTGAGACCAACCACAATGCAAGAGACGCCATAGTAAGATTTTCTACACAAAGTATATTGGACATTACCCACCATGGATTTGTTAATATGTGTGCTAAGCGTAAGAAGAAATAACAAGATTTCCTTTTTACTCATAAAAAATAGTTTGATTACAAAATAAAAATCTCAAGAGTAATTTATCCACTAAGATAGCTCCTAATATTTGTTGGGTCTGGAATAGTTACACAAATGAAGCTTTGTTTGTATAGTCTAACTCCCAACTTCAAGTAGCAGGCTTTCAAATTGACAAAAGAAATGCTCAGACCACTATTCAGACATCTACACTACAATCTCTCCCCCCTTGATTCAGGAATCACTAAAGAAGAGGAAGAAAAAAGACTGTAAGACTCAGAGCTGGTAGATCTCTACAAGGAGACGGTGTTTTCTGAACTGAGAGTTTGAACTCCCAGTAGTTATAACAGTAAGCACAAATCCATGCAAACTTAAGCCAAACTTAAGAGAACAAAAGGGTATGTGATCTTTATATCCCACCCCTAGCAGAGGATCTATTGCCCTGATAGTCACTGGGAAAAGGAGATTTGGTCTTCTGTAAGAGAGTAGTCCCTAATATGTCAACCACATTCCGATGGAAGATCACACATCTATGAATATATGAACAGCACAAGTCAGAACGGATGATTTAGAGAGAATGCAATGTTGGGTGGGTGGGGAGTGAGGGTGGATTTGGGAGAAGCAGGAGAGGGAATCAAAGCCCATGATATGACAGTCTCAAAGAATAAAAGTTTTTAAAGCCTTGTGTGATGTTATGGTTATTATAAGATAAAATTGGTCAAATACATAAGGCAAAACAAGGGCTGAAGAATTAAAGCATATACTAGAACCACATTCAAACTGAGCAAATTTAGGGATGTTCTCACTACTAAAAAAACATTAAGTGTTACATGCAAACAGATGAATTTTTAAAGGTAGCTTTAGCCTCATGATTCAAAATTACAGGTTAAAATATTAAATAGTTGAATAAGATTTGGGGATAAAGATGTATAATTCTAGTAGTCAGGAAACTGAGACAGGAGGATTGCCACAAGGAAGGTAGAGGCCATCCTGGCCTTCAAAGCAAGACACTTTAAAAATCAAGCAAGATATTAATATCTACTTATGTTCACTTTTAGTGGTTTGGATGTATCTATTTCTTGGGACAAGTCACTGTCAGATATTCTATATCTTCTTCCCATATATACAAATGTACCAGCTAGACTGTTTAATGTAAAATATTTCTCAGCTTGCAAATTCTGTACTGATTTATGAATTCCTTTGTAACCATAATATAAATCATAACTCATTTGGAGTCAAAACATAAAAAGAAACAAGAAAATAAGGCTTGGTGTTATGAGAGAATGATATGTAAGTTTGCAATAATCTTTTATACACATACTATGGAGTAATCTATCATAATATCTGACAAGCTAATTTGTTCCTCCTATAAATTAAACTCTTCCACAATCTTGATTTTCCTTGTGTGCTGAAGCAGCATCCATCTCAGTCAGAAATGCTGCAATCAACAGAACTACATGACATTTATATATAATCTATTTTTCTTTTGAGGGCATATAGCAAGAAATACAAAGTTTTTCTCAAGAACTGAGAAAATGTTAGTCCCAAGAATGGATAATTAGGATCTTTGGTCACATTATGCCAGCTCTGGAATGTTGGATGACAAGTAACAAGGAATCTTACACATTCTTTAACAAACTGTGTATGTTTACATTTGTGTGTGCACATGCATGTACATATGTGTATTGATGTACCTGTGCACACACATGAATGTTTGTACAATGCATGAGTATGTGTGTGAGTGTGTATGCATGCATGTATGAGAGGAAGTTGGGGAAATGTGTGTGTGTGTGTGTGTGTGTGTGTGTGTGTGTGTGTGTGTGTGTGTGTGTGTGTGTTTATGTGCGCACATGCGCACACACATGTACAGGCACATGTGTGCACATTTGTGAACTGAGAGGTTTTCTCAAACTGAGAACCCAGAATCAACACTTTCTTTGACTCTAAGTAGATTGCTAGCTTGGGGATCTTAGAATCCAAACACTTGCAAGAACCTCTGCAGCTACTCAAGAATGTTTGGAAGACTGCAGAAAAGAACACCTGCATCTTCAGAACTGGTTTGTTTTACTTCTTATCATTGAATAAACAAACTGTGCAGGTCAGTCTATCAGCTAGGTTGTGAGACTAACACAGTTCAGCTAATCATCCCTATAAGATTAACAAGACCATAGCAAAGTATTTCTACTTTAACAATAAGAAATGAGAAGTCTCACATTATATCTCTCAGTAAAATAATGATCCCTAAGGCAGTATTGTAAGATTAAATCCATTTCTCATACGTCTGCCAGAAAACATGCAGCTCAGTGAACAGAGAGGCACAGAATATCACAACCCCTGTCTCCAAAAGAACCAGAAAACAGAAATAATACTGATGTCAGTTTTTATAATTAGATCAATAAGCATGATACAATCCAAGTGACAGGGAAACCAAATAATATCACTCAAACAAAGACAATGACTGATCCTCACAGAAAATTCTGGAAATAGGTTTGACCCCTGGAGGATCCATTCTGGACCTGGGCTTCATGGCGGGAGAGGGCTTTCAATGTTCAATGTCAAAGTTTGCCTAGTTGTGAAGGCAGCAATTCCACAAGAGAGGGACGTGGCTTGGGAGAGGAAAGCTTGTCTTATCAGGAAACCGGAAGAAAGGAGGGGGTAGGCAGCCGGAGCTCTGGGCTAGAGGAAAGCTTGGGTATGGAACAGCATGCTAGCTTAGTTTGCATGGATCACCAGATATACACTACCAGCTGAGTAGATGTGCTGATGCATAGTGTTGAGATTAGGCATAGACCAACATAACCAGCACCCTTTACTTGGTTTCTGCAGAACAAGCAGAAGGACAACTCCTACTTGCAAAGAAAGTCTTACCAACTGATCTATCCTATCCCACCAACCCAAAGTCATATTCTTTATACAGTAGCTGCTATTGGTTTTTTGTTTGTTTGTTTAGGTTGGAGGCAGCAGGTGTGAAGGAGCTTACTCTTAGGGATGCAGGTTGGTTAGTTCCAGTGCTGTTGTTTGGTACTTGAGAGAAGAGGACACAGGATAAAAGAACATCTCTGAACTCAGAGCAAATAATTGGGTCTCTAAGTAAAATGGCCAGCTACCTCGTGAACCCATTGGCATTGCATGTGATGATGTCCTTAGAAATCTGCTGATAGAGTGGATAAAACAATTTGGGCTGAAGTTCTGATTTCAAATAGTGCCAAATTGATGTGTACCCAAATTCAGAGAAAGGAAAACCCAGTGTACTTGGAGAATTTTGAAGAAACATTTCTACCCACACCCATCACTTCCAAAGACAAAGCATGAGAACAAATGTCAGGTTGTACAAATGGCTTCTGGATACATATCGCCTAGAATTCTGTGTTCTTTTAGCAGATGTTGGACTTCTAGAAAGTTCTGTTTTGCAAAAAAAGCTTGGAATCAAGTTCCATTTACATACATACCACTTTGGAGCCAGCTGTTACATAAGCCTGCAACTGACTGGTGGTTTCATCGCCTGCCATTACTCAGATAGAAGTGGAAATGATGTTCTGCAGATACAACTCAGAAAACAATGAGAAAACCCTTCTCTTCTTTGCCTGTTCTTCCATGTCCATAACATTAAGAGTACAGTGGTATCCCTCTGCAACCATGCCTCCTTCTTAAATAAAGTCATCCAAGTCTCCAGCAATCTGAGCAAAGATGAGAACCACCTGTTCTAAAACCCTAGTGTTTGAGACATAAGAAAATAATAGTAATTAGTGATAGGGAGAATAATTTGATGAAGATAAGAAGGTCAAGCTCTCACTGCATACAATTTTGAGAGACTACAAGGATTAAATCTCTTACCTCCCTCAAGTCCATTAGCTAAGGAGGGAACCATAAGAGCAGATAGAAAGAATATGTAAGATATTATAGAGAAAGAATATGTAAATAGGTGATGTGCATTGGTAACTTACAGAAAGCAAGGTGAGAGTCCTTGGCGTGTATTATTCCATCGAAGCATGGCAATTATTTTATGAATGACATTATTGTTTTCTAGTTTTATTAACAAAAGTAAAGTTAAGGTTAAGAGAAGTTATGATTCAATCTGTCTAAACTCAGAATTAATGAAAACTCAAGTCTAGTACATTCTGACATGATGGTCAATGACCTTCATTGTTTTGTCATAAGCAAAACAATTTTTTTAAAAAAATACCAAAACACTGAAAACAAAATTATAGAGCAAACAATTATAGAAAACACTAGTGGTACATAGCTCAAGAATGGTTACTACCCTTAATTTGGAAGGATGTTTTTAAAACTCAGTATAAAATTAACCTGGTATTGTGAAGATTGAGATAGGGGACAAAACAGGGGGATGAGAATAGAAGACTGAAGTACAGAGCATATTGTACAAGTTACCACAAGCTCACTAAATTAAAATAATATGAATTTATCGATCGAAGTCGAAGATTGCTCCCCTAGAGTGTGATTCTGCTAGAAGCTCTTTAATAACCCATTGCTCACTCTCTTCACTTTTCTGAGGATGTTCCTCCATTCCTTGGTCTGTGGCCCCTCCTCAGCACCGAGCTTCAACTCTTCTATCTCCATAACTCTTGCCTTCTTGCCCTCCTCCTCTAAGTTCTTTGGCCTACCCAAATTCATCTCCACCTCAAAATTCTCACTTTAATCAAATCTGCAAAAATTTAGCAATGGTGTAACACAATACTTTCTTAGATTTGGGGGATTAAGACATGGACAATTAGAAGGAGGCATTTGATCCAGCCTGTCATTGCTGTGACCAAATTTTCATTTAAAAATGATGTGATTTGCACTTACTGAATTGACAAAAGTACAAAAACTGGTGGTCTTGCTACTTTGGGGTGCAGCAGCATCAGTAGGCATTAAGTTCTTAAGAGGCAGTAGGACAACATATAGCAAGTGTTTAATTGTATTAGAAACTCAGCTTGCCAAAGTTATTCCTGTGGATATCACCATAGATGCTAACCAAGGGTATTTATTTGGATGATAAATTATAAATCCTCTTAACACATTGTGATTTGTCTTCTGATAACACTCAAAGTGGTTTCAGAGATCATATTGTATAAAAATAAAGACATGAAAAAATCCAGTATGAAAAAGCTACAACTGTGAGTTATAGTTCCCTTGTTAGGATAATGTTGGGACAAAAAAGATTGGATGTTTTCCATTATTTCCCTATTTCCAAATGTGTTTCAATGAGTGTGCAAAACGGTTAGGATAATATCAGTTCTACTCATCAAATAACCTTCAACTTGAACCCATATAGGTAGGACTCTAGTTGTGTCAAGTAGCAATAGGAGAAATGAGATCATTGCTGACTGCTAGCCAGCCTTGGATTTCTCTTTCTTCACTATCAATAAAGTCGTTGACATTTTATAACGATAGAAAACTGGGAGCCAGGAAAACACAGTAGATAAAGAAAGGTTCTTGAGTCCCCCATCTAAATTGGAAGCTGATTCAACTCTCTACGGGCTGTGTGATCCAGGATGATTTATCTAGCTTGTCAGAGCTTTGATACACCATTTGTACATTGCTGCTGGTGAGTCTAAACATCAGGGTTCTCATAAACAAGACATGAAATTATCTACAGTGTAAAAGTCGCACACAAATTTATCAGCTGATATTCAGAACCTGAAATTTGACTTAATTAAAAATATATGGGAGGAGGAGCTGCAAAGATGTCTCAGCAGTTAGTGCTGGGTGTTCAGCCAGAGGACCCAAGTTTGGTTTCCAGCATGCACTTGCATAGCAAGTCACATCTATGTACTGCCTGGTTTTGTGTGTCAAATTGACACACGTTGGAGTTATCACAGAGAAAGGAGCATGCCTTGAGGAAATGCCTTCATGAGGTCTAGCTATAAGGCATTTTCTCAATTAGTGATCAAGGGTGGGAGGACCTATTATGGGTGGTGCCACTTCTGGGCTGGTAGTCCTGGGTTCTATAAGAAAGCAAGCTGAGCAAGCCAGGGGAAGTAAGCCAGTAAATCACATTCCTCCATGGCCCCTGCATAAGCTTCCTGACCTGCTTGAGTTCCAGTCCTGACTTCCTTTGGTGATGAATAGCAATGTGGAAGAGTAAGCTGAATAAACCCTTTCCTTCCCAACTTGCTTCTTGATCATGATGTTTGTGCAGAAATAGAAAACCTGACTAAGACAATCTATAACTATAATTCTAAGAGATAAAATACCCTCTTCTGGCCTCCAATGGCAACAGGCATGCAAATGATACACAAAGACACATACAGAATAACCACACACACAGACACATGAAAAAATTTGAAAACTAATTAACAAGCTTATTATAACATGTACATGTAAGCTAGCTTCCTCCATTTATCATAGAGTTAGTTGTACTTTAAAAATAATGTTACAAAACACTTTAGAGTGTAGACAGTGTTCTCAATTACACATATGCTACAAAGGCTAAAATCAAATAGCTGCTCTAACAGGTACTAAGTAAATTCTAATATCATTATTTTTTATTGATTGGTTATTTTATTTATTTACATTACAAATGTTGTCCCCCTTCCAGGTCCCCCCTCCATAAATCCCCCATTGAGTCTCCCCTCCCCTTTGCCTCTAAAGAGGGTGCTCTGCCATCTACCCACCCACTCTTGCCTCACCCCTTTAGCATCCCCCTACATGTCTATTAAAAATGATGACTTCATGAATTTTGCAAGCAAACGAATGGAACTAGAAAATGTCATCCTGAGTGAGGTAACCCAGACGCAAAAGGACATGCATAGTATGTGCTCACCGATAAGTGGATATTAACTCAAAAGCTCAGAATACCCATGATACAACTCAATGACCATATGAAGCTTAAGAAGAAGGAAGACCAACTTGTGGATGCATCAATTCTACTTACAAGAGGGAACAAAATAATCATGGGAGGTAGAGAGAGAGAGAGAGGAACCTGGGAAGTAAAGAAGAGGGGGAGATAGAGAGGGGGCAGGATTAAGTACGGGAAAAGACAGGAAAGAAATCCCGAGGGTCATGGGACTCATCATTATTTCTACTTATGAGACTGTCACTTGGGTGTACTTTGACAGTCCTCTGGTTGTGATCCTCTAGCATAATCAGGCTAGTTATTTCCTTTATCACATTCATTCTACTTTAAATCAACCAGTGGTCATCTCTTCACATTGAAAAACAATGTTTTTCAACTCCTGTACCACTTCCTGATGTCAATGAGGAAAGAATTATTGGAATATATTTTAAATAAGTTACTCATGGTAATAGGCCAAGAAACTCTTTATTGGGCTTTTTGTGGACATTTTTTAGATTTACTTTAAAAGAGAAGCAGGCCCAATTCATCACATCTTGGATTTCCAGAGCATGAATCACTTCTAGATTAAGATTTTTTTTTTTTGATAAGCTAAAACTCAAAACTGCAGCTCTTGAGAAACGTTAAGTGTATTGTCCTCACTTCATTGCTGTCACTGTGATAAAAATACCCTGTTGAAAGCAACTTAAAGGGGGAAAGAGTTTATTCAGCCTATAATTCCAGGTGATAGTCTATCATTGCAGAGAAGTCAAGGCAGAAACATGAAGCCACTTTATATCCACAATCAAAAGCAGAGAGAAAATGTATATGTGTGTGCCTATAATGATCCCACCTTACCCTCTTTTATGCAGTCCAGGATCCAAACCCGGAGACTAGTGGTGCTCACTTTTAGGCTGGGTCTTCTCAAATCAATGAGTGGAACCAAGACTGTGTCCCACAAACAAGCCGGCAGGGGAGCCTAATCTTGGAGATCCCTTACTGAGACTTCCTGATGATTCCAGATACATCAGATTAACAGTTAAAATTCACTGTCAGTCATTAATATGCACTTAACTACCACTTTGCTGCTACTTATCTCTCTGACCTGCGTGAAATGTTGCTGTTCTTCAAGGTTGCAACCACCTTTTTTCAGTCTTCATTCTACTTTCAGGGAGAACATCTTTCAACCAACACCTAAGCTTGTAATTGTATACCACTAATCTAATTCTCTCTTTCAAACACTAGATGTATTTCTGTCTACTGACTCCTCCAACTAGGAGTCCCAACATACCCAAATTCAACGTGTCCTTGTCCAAGACAGACTACAGCATTCACCTTTCCTTTGTTTTCTCTGTCTTTCTGTGTGTCTCTTTTCTCTCCCTCTCTCTCCCTCTCCCTCTTCCCCACCCCCCTCTCTCTCACACACAAGATTGTTTGGTCTGTATGTAGATGAATGCAGGACCCTCCCCAACAGAGTCCAAGCAGGTAATTTTATTCTCTGGCACTGGAGTTACAGGCAATTGTGTGCTGTTCAGCATGGATTCTAGGAACCAAACTCCAAACCTCTGAAAGAGGCTTGTGTACTTTGAACCACTAAGCCATCTATCTGTCCAGCTCCATAACTCATCATTTTAAGGATCTTGGCTATTGATTCATCTTCTACACAGTCATATATTCCAAACCCTTAGGAGCTACCACAGGTATTTTTTTCCTTCTCCTTGCCTCCTATAATACCCAGTGCATCATAACATGGCTACTAAAATCACTGTCCTCTCCAGAGCCATTGCTCCTTTCCTACTCCATGAACTATCTTGTGTATAGATGCCACGATACTTTGAAGTCTACTTCATCTCAATCCTCTTCCCAAGCACTTCCTTCCATCTCCTATATCATCGCTTTCGAGAGTAATCTGACTAGTTGACCAAGTCTCACTGCAGGAATCTCTAAGAGTATCTTTCAGTAGTCCCTGTCCAGGTCCATGAAACCCTAAACTCATAATGACAATCAAAACTCTTCTTTGCCTCACCAGCCCATCCATTATGCA
Organism: Mus musculus; assembly: GCF_000001635.26. Lineage (NCBI taxonomy): Eukaryota > Metazoa > Chordata > Mammalia > Rodentia > Muridae > Mus > Mus musculus. The sequence continues at coordinate 110,682,585 of NC_000077.6, read as the reverse complement.
TCCCCTCATGCACTTTACCCTTCACAGTAATAAATCAAATTTAAATTCTATAAGGCCATCAATACTGTCAGTCCAGAATGCCCATCGCAGGTCCTTACCTCAACTCCTAATTCACCCCTGTATCGTACTTGGATAATTTTACATTGTCATCTCAGCTGTTATTTTCTCTGGGAAGCTCTTTCCAACTGTTCAAGGTTGAGTTAATAGGCTCATAACAAGTTCTTAGAAACCACCGTTGATATATAGATAGATAGATAGATAGATAGATAGATAGATAGATAGATAGATAGATAAAACATAGCAAGAATGAAAACAAAACCATTGAGTGACTGCAGTACATTCTCTGGTGAGCCAGCCATTCTTGTTGGATCCTTACAATTCACTGGCAGGCTATATTCATCAAAGGGCATGTCATCTAATCCATTCATCTCTAAGGATGAAGGCTCACCTTAGACCTTCATCTAGCTAGTATCTATGCACATCATTCATCTTTAAGGATGAAGGCACAACTTAGACCTTTATCTAGCTAGTGTTTGTGTGCTTTATTCATCTCTAAAGATGAAGGCACAATGACCAAAGACATCTTCGATTTCAAGGATATATCTAATGAGGACAGTTATATGATAATAATGCTATACTGTTGAATATTTTCCTCTGAGAAAAACAAGCCATTGTCTTCTTAATCAGAGAAGTTGTGATTATCCAAAAAGCTCCTTCACAAAATCAGGACTATTAACAACAGAGTGGAGAGGGCCACTAGTTGCTTACCCAAGATTCTAGTGTTCTCTCTCTATGGACCCCTACACCACACAAAGATATATGCAATCCTATTCAAGTTGTATGTGGTCTCAGTATGTGCTAAAGTATATAGTGGGTGGGGGATTTGTGAAGGAGAAGACTGAATTTTTCATCTTTGGAGAATTCATCACACGTACTGGCATGAGACTTCTTAGCTATACAACTGTACAGGGTCACCTATACTCCTGTAAGGAGTTCCTCAACCACGTTCTTATAATGAAGCCAAGTAAACCCATTGTTTGACCAAACTAGACTTGAGTTGAATAATCTCTTCAGCCTGCGCTTGGTGCCCTGTCTGTGGTGAAAAGACTTTTTTTTTCCACTTCTTTCCAGGAAATGTAATGGAACACTTGGCTTCTGAGCAGGAACATGAGAGAACCAAAGATAAGTTTGAAAAGAGTAGTTTTCCTATACCTGGTATGGGTGATAAGTTTTGCAACTTAAGCCACGCATTCTAAGAATGGTGTGTTCTCAGAGGGAATTGCTATGTGGCTTTCCTTCCTCATATGGTATGAAATGACACAGTCTTTGATGAATATGATCTACCAACAGAGTATGAGGATACATTGAGAAAGGCTGACCCACCAGAGAATACACTGCAGTCACTCAAAAAGATGTGGGTAGAAATTATAAGGAGGCATCAGCAGTTGCTTTACAATACTATTGGTGAAAAGACATTCATCTGAAGCTCTGGTGTCTGCCCAGAAAGAATTTACCCATAGAAGAAGAAAAGACACAAAGGTGGCATCTTCTGTGTTAGTTTCTGATTTAGGGGGTAGATTGGATAAATGAAGATCGGAGATTGATTTGCTGGCTTGCTTTGTTTGGTTTGTTTTGTTTCATTTTGTTTTATGATGGAGGCACGTAAGGGAAAGGGTGTAATTACATCATCCCTGAGTAGCTCTTCCTGGGATCCAAAGCCTTAGAGCCTATGAAAAGAAGTGGACAGTGAAAATAAATGAACAGAAATAAGATAGCTATGACAAGAGGGGAGGTAGGTATGAGAGAGATGGTGTATGTCCAGTTCACTGACCCAGATAGAACTGGTTACCAGGGTGTTAGGAAGGAAGGTAGGAAATGGGGACCTCAAGACTGGTGTGAAGTGTTGGTAATACAGAAGAGCCGTAGGGGCGTCCATTTATGATCCCTTTGAGGTAGGAGAGGCTCTGGGTGATGCCAGTAACTTATATTCGCATGCAATTTGCCTTATAAAGTGCTAAACCAATCAAGAGGGGCTTGGGGAAGGGGATAGGAGAGCTCAGATGATGTATCCTGTCTGGGCCATTGATGGCAAATATGACAGGATGTGTGCTAAACCACTCTCTGTCTAGTGATGACAGCATGGTACTCTAATTTTGAACTTCTGGAAGATTTTAAAGATGGAATAAGAGTTCAAAAAGAGGTGACAGTGATCCAAATTATACTGTTGATGTATAAGGAAGAGCCTTGGGGTGGGAACACAGAGCCATCTGCTTGTTTAACAGAATGGTCAAGGTGCAATTCTGTAAATAAGAACTCTGCAAAGACATGGGAGGTCCCATACTGACTTGTAGATTTACTCTTCCCCTATCCATACACATACCATTTGGTCTTGGGTGGATGCTGGATCCAGATGCCCCGTGATTCCTGGTTGCCTCAAGGAGCATCAAGGGCAATGAATATTGATGGATGAATATGGAGCAATGCAGGTGACCAGGATTAAGTTTATGCTAGGGATGAGCAATTATATCCCCTGCCCTCTGTCCCTTATAGTAAGCTGTGTATATTTCTTCCCAATTATTGAGATTATCACACACACACACACACACACACACACACACACAAACACACTCCAGACCAATGCCTTTTCAGCAGCCAAGTAAAGTCAATGGAAAGGCCCTGGGTAGTGCTTGACAAGAGCCTGTCAGAAGCTGGAAGCAAAAGCTTATATCACATATGAGAATAGGCCCATCTCTCTTTAGTCCCAGGGCTGTTAGCAGGGAAAACCAGACTGAATGATTCCAGAAAGGAAGAAAACACAGCACCCCCTCAACAGAACCAGGAGAAAATAGAACAGCTCATGAAGAATGGCTGTGAATTAGAGTGTGAAATAAGGAATGCTGCTGTACAATATTGCTTCTTTTCCCCTTATTTTTTAACACATGTGTGTGTGTGTGTGTGTGTGTGTGTGTGTGTGTGTGTGTGTGTGTGTGTGTGTGTGTGTGTATGTGTGGTGATGCATGTGTCACAAGACAATTTTTGTGAGCCAATTCTTTCCTTTTACCATGCAGGACTTTGGGAATAGAATGCAAGTCATCAAGCTTGGTAGCAAGCATCTTTATCCACGATCTCTCAGCATCTTTATCCAGTGAGCTATCTCTCTGCACCCCTTGATTTACTATGGACACAATTGATAGAAGCAAAGTGATTTTTTTCATACTACATTAAATCCAGCACAGATGGTCCTTCAGAGACCTTGCCTGCTCTTTGTCAAAGGTCTCTTTAAGGAATGATGACCCGAGTGTCTTACAGATTTACAAAGGCATCCGAAATATGTACAAGCACACCTAAGAGAACAAGAATGGACAATCAGTCTCACCCACGGTATGAGGGCCAGGCAGAACTGTAAAATACTTCTCAGGTAAGATGCTTATGATATCTGGCAAGATAATTGAGCAACTCCTGTGCCTGAATATTTAGAACAGTTATAGGAGTCTTCCCATGGTGCTGGTATTTTTATTTCTCACCTTGCTCAAGTTGCCTGTCTTTGTATCACTGGATTAAAATACTTCATATGGAATTGGGACATGAATGCTCTGGGGACGCTTTAGAGCAAGAGAAGATCCTTAAAGAATGGGATAAATAGCTATGTGTAATATCCCAGTGCCTGTTTAAGGGCTAAATATGGCAACCTGGGCAGAAACAATCTGAGCAAAGGGGTTAGTTAGCATTTTGATCCCAATAATAGAAAGGGCCAGGGGTTCCATGCTCGTCTCTAAAAAGCCAATTGCTAGCTGCACATAAATATTAAGAGGTGGAATTCACCACCAGTTTCACCCAAATGACAGTGAAACCCACTTAGTCAATGAGGAGCTGTGCTAATGGACTTCTAACCAACACTTTTTCTTTGAAATGAACTTTGCAAAAGTGGCATGCATCATTGCATCAACAAAGCAGGCAGGCCTTCAAGCCCTGTCACCAACTCCATGCTGATTATGCTGGGACCAATGCCTTTTCAAGCCAGTTGGTCTCCTCCAGGAATTTAGTTAGCAACCAAACCAGACAAGATACTTGAAGAAGCAATAACCATTCCTATAGATGCTTAGGACACTGATGGCATAAGCAAGGATTCCAGAAAAGAATGGGTACTTGGGTCGATAAAAATGAACACCAATACCATGTAGATTGAGAAAAGAGAAGAGTAGACAGTGAGCTAGCAGGCATTTAAGAAGCAGCACATCATGAGACTTGGCCTGTGACAATCTGTACTGAGCATTGGGCTGTATTCAGAGACTTGACTTTATGGGTGGCCCAATGGGAAAAGAGGTCTGGTAAGTGCTGAGTTGGCCCCTGTGAAGACAACAGATGTGGAAGAAAATCTATAACCAAGTCCAGTGGGAATCAGAGCCATGGGTAGATTTCCATGTGGCAACCCAGAGACCTCGGAGTCCTCATAGATACCAAGAAGTAGTTCCTTACTAAAATATGGGCCATCTGCTCACAAGTACTTTTGGAAACTTCTCACTGGACTCAAATAATGTCTGGCTACAGGGGAGGCAACATAGACTGGAAAATAGCTAAGGTTCCTGGCATTCCAGTGAAGTATTCTGACATTTTGTAAGCTGTCCGATTGTGTAAGGGCTGTTCTCAATTATAGCCACAGAATAGAGTTACTATGGCAGAGCAAATGCATAAATCTACCTGTTCCTTACAAGATTCAGGTAGATTACACAGGCTCTATACCTGGAAGTGAAGGATGCAACTAGGCCCACACCCGTGTGAACTGCCATAGGTCCTTGGCAAGCATTTTCCTGCAAGCAACAAGTGATGCCTCATCCAACTTAGTGCTGTACATGAGTACTCTGAAGGATAGCCAGTGACGATGTCAGCCATTTCACAAACACTGGTGTGCAGAATTGGGCTGAGGATATCCAGTCCAATAGTATGTCTGCCTACCTTATAGAACTGAGTTAGTTGAAAGGATAGCTTAGTTGAAAACTGAATAGCTAAAACAAAGAGTAATTGGACCTCATGTAACTTCTAGGGTGGAAAACACTATCCCATAAATCATAGGGGATTAAATGAAAATCTCAGTGCTGGGGGTAATTGTCTAAGAGTAGTTGGCCATAGAGGACCCTGTGGCTTCCCAGATAGCTCTGACTCTTGCTGCTGCTATTGGCTATACTGCATGGTAGACGGTAAGGCTTTATTAGTGAAGATACTGCACCTTTTAGTTTCTAGGCATGAAAAATCAAATCAGAAATAAGCCAAAAGCTAGCATTCATATTGGTGGAAGGTCCTATGCAATTCTGTACTGGGGGAGAATTGTCGACAATGTGTTAGCATGATTAGCATGCCAGACAAGATATGCCCAATGCTACAAGAATGGCATGACATGTGTACAATAAACTGCTTGTTTTTTAAATTTGGTTCAACACCCACTCCACAATGGAAGTACCCATATTTGGTGCTTTATGACAAAAAGAAAGAAAGAAAGAAAGAAAGAAAGAGAGAGAGAGAGAGAGAGAGAGAGAGAGAGAGAGAGAGAGAGAGGAAGGAAGGAAGGAAAGGAAGGAAGGAAGGAAGGAAGGAAGAGAGAGAGAGAGAGGGAGAGAGAGAGAGAAAGAGAGAGAAAGAAAAACAACAACAACAACAACAAAAACAATACCTATGGCTAAGGAAGCATTATATTCTGACAGGCAAGCTGCCGTTAAATAGAGATGATATGCCTGTCAGATTGTTTGTGCCAAAGATAATTGCCATTGTTGGCCATGGCCAGGGAAGCTTGCTTTTGCAGTTGGCAGTGGTTCTAGTGGAGAATGGTCATCACTGGTTAAAGTGTTGAAAATAGGAGATTGTTACTGTGGCATTGTGGCCCAGTGTTCAGCCACAACTAGAAGAAATCAATATTGCCCCCTCTAAGTCTCAGGAACATCATGGAAAAGGAATGTATAGGTACTGGGGAAGGCTTTCTTCACACAGCACAATATTAGCATCCTAATCAGAGTAAAGCTAACTGGGGATCCTTAACAAGATATATTGCCACTGGATGTATTTAATCCTGACCATTTGTACTAAAGTGTATAAGGGGTAAAAGGTTATCTGAAGGAAGACCCCATCTATTTAGTCTTAAGACCATGACCATGACCCACTTGGGGATAAAAATTTTTGATGAAGCAACTATTGGGGAATCCCCCAAACTCCTAAAAATAAAGTCAAATAAAATCTGTGGCTCACAAAACTAGACTTGTATGGAACCATTTCTCTGGAATCCTATTTCTCCCCAGGAAAAGTAATACGCCACTTTGACACCGTAGTCCCTTCAAGAGAACCAGCGTATCACTTCAAGCAATAAGGACACTCTCAAGTTCAATATACAGAACTGCCAATTCAGCACTGATCAACCAGACCACACCATGTTCAGGCCTGCTTAATTATGTGCCTCTTCTCTTTCTAAATTCAAACCTAAAGTCCAGGTCAGTACCCTGAAGATAGATTTGAGGCCATTGGATCAATTTATATTTTCTTCCCAACATAATATGCCAGTTAAATCTTTCTGATTTCTACCATTGCTGTTCTCTGGACTTGGAGAATTGAGAGAGTAAGCCACACTTAGCAGCTGGCAGAGCTAGAATTTTTCACCCTATAATGCTAGTACTACCTCCTGTGAGTGTGTAGTGGCATCTCTTGCCATATTTACACACACTGCACAGATGGTAGAGTGCCCAGTAGAATTCTCTAGGCTAGTAAAATATGTTATACTTACTTCATTTAAAATGAAAGCCACTACCCATATGTAGATGTCAATCACTTTATATGTGACAGGGACAAGTAAATAATTTCTTTGTGGAAATTGGGATTATTTTTAGATAAGCGATACCTAGGGATATGAAATCTCTCAAGGAGACTTTGACCTGGCCAGTGTTGTCTTTTCCCAATTTCTAGAGGCAGTGTAACACTTGCAGGACCATATATAACCCACTGTTTCAGCATCTGTTTCCTCACTTGCAAAAATGAGAAGAGAAGAATCATCTCACCTTTGAAGTTCTCCCTGTGTAAGTTCACTTTGCCAACATCCAGACTTCATGTCAACACCATCTAAAAGAGCACTCTGTCTCCTACATCCAACAATCCTCCATTCCAGATGTGATCTACACTGGAAAGGAGAAGGAGGAGGAGGAGGAAAACAACAACAACAACAAACAACATATTTTCAAAATTTGACTCTTGTATTCTACATCCTAGGTTCATGATATTTGTAAAGCCTCTAATTTTATCTTAATTGATGGTATTCAGTGAGGACATTCATTATGTAGTAGGAGACACGCAGTAAGTACTGGATAAACACTAGAGTGGTAGACATGGTTACGAGCTCTAGTCTTCCTTTCTTATTACACAAAATCCTGCCTTTCTTCTGGTTTACACTTAATACCTGAAAGAAATCTACAATGATGTTTCAAGCATCATTTTATTGAAATTTTAAGAAATCATTGACTACTTAGAAGAGAAATAGTGTTGACCTGTGCTTTCTAATCACAATCTGACAGGTATACAGAGAACACAGATGGCACCCTAGAGATTCGGTTACCCAGCTCAGAAGCAGGGCACTTCTTCCTTTGCAGCAGTCCCTCCCATGGGGACCTTAACTTCTGTTCACACAGCTTCTAACAGGCATCCTTCTCAGTAGTCTGTGTGCAGACCGGACCAACCTACAAATATTTCTTCAATGGAAAAAACGGCATTTACAGACAGAGCAGAAAGAAATAACTTGAGAATGGCTGCCTATTTGTTCTGCCAAGAAGATACGGGTCAATGCCTTGATTCCTGTAATCTGAAATTATAAGTCATGGGTAGCCTCAACATTTAATTCTTATTCTGGATCCAATTTTGTGTTAGCCTCAAGAATGAGCTCTGGGTGGATCATATCAACAGAGCAGAAGAGTATGGTGCCCGCCCCGTTGCATTATGGATGCTAGAATGTGGCATAGAAGGAATACACTCACAAAGGTGAGAGCTGGAACCTCCCCTACTCCATGATGTTCAATGAACTCTCTAGCTGATACTCTGAAATATCTAATAGATGGTAGGAAGACCCACTGTGGAGCTCTCTGCTTACTCTTCACTTCTTTTCCAAATGTTTCATTTCCCCTAAAGAAGGAAGATTTCAATAAGCAGTAACCTTGGTACCCTCACAAGATGAGCCTTAGTTATCTGGCAGACCACAAAGAACCCCAAGGTACGTTAACTCTCCCAGAAAACAAGCACAGCCAGTTCTCCTTTGGGGAAGACGATCGGATCATCACAGAGGGAGATGGTAGTCTACCTAGGATAGACTTATCCATGGAAACCTGGGCCACATCCAGAACAAAGGCACTAATGAGCTTCTATCCCATGTCTGAGCAACACATTCTCTGTGCTGCTGCCTACTAGTGAACTCTCAGGTAGCTTTTTCATACAGTCTCCCAGGCTGCAAACCTTGGGTGTTACTTGTGCCAGCTATAATAACTCACACTGTTAATGGTCCACGTTCTGCTCATAAACTTGACTCACAGGTTGCCTATGTTCTCTATCAGGCTCTTGTCAATGACTAGTTAGTAAATTCATCCCTCATAGGTCTCAGATAACTGGTCTGTTACCAATAATAGAGCCCACTAGATAAAAGCCTAAAACCATTCACCATTGAATTCAGATTAAGAGAAGAAAAACATCAATTAAAATCCTTTTTCAACCACTGGTTTTAGGACTTTGTGGTTGATTTGGTGCTCTGGAAAAAAAGAGAGGCTAGCGATAATAACAGGTCAGTCCAAGAAGGACTATTCCTAAGGATGGAGTCCTGCCCACTCACAGTGCCAAGAGAGTTAGCATACATCTTCACCTTCATCTCCCAAGATATCTACTTCAGTCCTGACCTTCAATGCTTCTGGCTAAGATTTGATTGCCCTGGGCTTTCTGAGAACAACAATCTTAAAAAAAAAAAAAAAAAGGAACACGTTGTCCAATAGTTTGATGGCAGACAAGGGTATTTTGCCTTTGGCAATGTTCTTCACCCATTGAAAGATTTAAAGACTTTTCAACCCCAGTGTGCTATTCTGACTTTTACACTTTCTCAGAACCCTCTTAGTATCTTGCTCCCTAGTTCTAACACTGTGGTTCTCTTTAAGTTCATCCACGTCCATGTGTTAAATAAATCTCAAGGCGATTTCTCTGTTCTGACCCTTCTCTACCACACCCTCCTGCCTTGCTTCCCTTGCCTATTGTGAGCTCTGCTGTCTCCGGTTGCCAGCCCCCCTCCTTTATTCCCTGATGCTTCTGTGCTTCTTTTGTTCTCTGGCATTGATTTTGTAGTTCAGTGTCTATCTTTTTATCCCATTTACATGTCCTCAGCCATTCCTTCTGATCACCCAGAGCTCCCCAGAGGAGCCTTGATCCTCAGCCAGGCACAGCTGCAGACACTGGCACTGATTTTGCAGCTAGCAGAATCTTGCCTCCTCTGAGAAGAGAGATATCACTCCCAATCTACACACACTTAGGACAGAGCAAATGCCTCTGTGTTTCAGGATCAATGACCCTCCCCTTATAATGCTGTCTCATGTTTGACTTCACAATGAAGTTCAAGTCCAGGTTTATGTGAAATTCACTTGTTTGTCCTTTAGGGATCTCTTTTGACAAACTGAATATTGATCTTCCATCAATTCCCCTTTCATATTTTCCTCAATATTGTTCTTGTCCTTGTTAGTATTGAATTTTAATGACATCTACTTGAATTGATGATGTGTCATCCATATAGAAGTCACTATTTTCCTTTAAGTTATCCTCTCTATCCCCAGAGTCATAATTCCCCAAAACAGGGTACTTATTAATAGATCCAGTCGCCAGCAGTCAACTCATAACAGATTCACACAGAATGATAAACTGTTACAAAGTGTTTGACAGACACAATTTGAAGACATAATAGTCTACCAGTGTGGAAATTTGGAGAAAACAGTGAGAGTGGGATAATATATAAACAGGAAGAAGCAACTGAGTATTTCCTAGAAACAGCAAAGAGGTATGTGATGGTCTTGTAGCCAGAAGAACTACAATCCTTTTGAGGGCTGGAGGGAAGAGGTACATAAACACCATAGAACAGGAATTTAGAGATACCTAAGAAATGAAACAGAAGCCAAACCAAGTTGGTCAGGCCAAGAACAGTCATTTTGTCATAAAACCATAATAGTATATTAACTCTTTCCTGATTGGAATTCCCATCTACGTAAAATACAAAAGTCATTGCAATAAAACTTGTCAAAGTTTATTTGAGGAAATAACTAGTAGACTGAAATTTTGTACTTTTCTCCTTCACCTAGAAAAATCAAATGAAAGGATATGGAGATACAGGAATCTAGATCTCTACCTTTGGGGCTAGAAAGATGGCTCTGTGGTTAAGAGCACTTGCTGCTCTTGCTAAGGGTCAAGGTTCAGTTCCCAGCATCTACATGGCAGTCTGCAGCTGTCAGCTGTCTCTGACTTTGGCTCCAGAGGACTCAATGCACTCTTCTGCCTTCTTTGGGCACTGCAGGTACATGGTGAATTTACATACATGCAAGAAATATACATATACATGCAGACAAATATATAAATGAATAGATATATCTCCATCTTCAGTTTGAGTTTTTTTCTTTTCGTAATAACTTTGTTTACTCATAGAGAAAAAGGAACTCCGTTTTTAAAAGTCCATACCCAAAATAACTGCTAAATAATCATCAGATAAAAGTCTGACATAAATGTGTCATTGCTGCCTATGTTGACAATGAGGCCTATATATTTATGAAAAAATATATTTATGGAAGCCATACCTAAAACCACTCTAGAGAAGCTGGAAATGTAGTTCAGTGGATTTCTCCAGCATACACAAATCTGGGTTAATCCCCAACACTACACAAACCAAGATCTGGTGACACACACCTATAGTAGTAGCACTGGGGTCATGGAAGCAGGAAGATCAGAAGACCAAGGTCATTCTCAGCTACATAACAAATTCAAAACAACCCTAGGCTACATGAGACCTGTCTTTAAAAAAAAATAAATCTGGAAGCTATCCTGTTCTCATAAAATGTAAAAAGAACAACAACAATAATCATCTCTGTGATGCCACACCTGACAGAGAAATTTAGGGGTGCAGCCAACCTTGGCTGAGACTCCAAGTACAGAGGGTGGTACAGTCAGTTCACCCAAGGCCATGAACACCCAGATCCTGGCTGCTCACAACCTCGTAATTGCATGTTGGTTCAGGCTCCAGCAAGCTGCATACAGTCGCAGGCAGCAAACAGCAAAGTCAGAAGGGTTACGTGACTGAGCTGCCTGCGCGCGTGTTGGCCTTATAGCAGAGTCAGGAGACGCCAAGTAGCACGCAGCTGCAAGTCCCATCTTAAAGAAAACCTCGCTCTGCTTCATGCACTAGAAGTTGTCCCGTTCTGCTCTAATCCCCATAGAACACTTGACTTTGCAAACATATGTAGCAACAGAGCTCCCACACCCACCATCTTCCCTGCCCTCCCCACTCTACATCTGCAAACCTCTGCTGGGCACAAATGCAAAACAGTTGCCAATCATCCTTTTAGGGACTTGTAGGGCAACCAGCCAATTGGCTGCCCTCGGGTTATTCACACTGCAATAAGAAACAAATTTCTTGCTGCAATTATCCTTAACTTTCTACTGTTTACCCCCCACCCCCAAATAAAGTAATTGCTGCTGTAAAACACCCTTTCCCACACTGTCCAGCACACATCTGTAAATTCCAAGAGTCCTGGGGTGAGTTGGATGCCAGTTGGCTTTGGGAGAAGGAGTGGCAATGGGCCAACTGGAAGCTGGTTTATTATTCATGGTGGAATTGAACTTGAACTTTTCATTGCAAATACCCTTGCATGTTTCTGTGCTTACCTTGTAAGCACACAACTTGGATCGCTATTGGTAAATAAGCCCACATTTATGATGGTGTTGAGGGATGGGAAAGAAAAGAGAAGGGGAGGGGAGGGGAAGAGAAGAGAAGAGAAGAGAAGAGAAGAGAAAAAGGAAAAGGAGAGAGAAAAGAAAAAACAAGAAAAGACCCTGGGTATTTTAATAATAAATGCCTGCTAAATGCCAGGTGATATGTTTAATGTTGCCAATTGCCCATGGGAATTATTTTATTATTAAAGGGATCCACAGAAGTAGGTAAATAAGTTTTCAATGTGCTCTGTAAGTAGACATTTGATTCCAAAGAGTCTTCCTGATTTTCTTCACTGTCCTCTCGTGAGCACAGTGGTTTCTCTTCAAATAACAAAGACACATAGTGTTCTTAAGAACACTTTCCAAAGCAGCATATTTTCAAAATACTTAGATTTTTATCCTTTGAATAAACTTCCTCCTCTATGCCTGGAACACCTTTCTCCTGCTCCTTTAGCTATAAACTAAACTAAACTGAATAAGATAAAATAATAAAAACTATAAATCTTTGAAGACATAATTCAAGTGGCCAAGGTGATGTCTGAAAAGCGTGATTGAGAAAAGTATGATGAGTCCAGCGTTGCAGAGATAAGAAGAGGAAAGCCCCAGGAATACATACTTTTCAATATGTCTTTAGAGAGTATAATTTTTTACTCATAGGATGTTTCTTTCCATCTCTTCGCTAACTGCAGCTCCTTCAGTGTCCAATGTAAATGTTATGTAACCTCCTTACTGTGTGGTCCTTGGGGACCAAAGGACATCACCAGTGCTTGCATTCCTCAGTTTGGATTAATGTGTATGGGAATATGTAATGGATTCCTGGTCCTTAGGGACTATTCCTGGGTCTGGCACTCGACTGGCTGAGTCAGATGTGCCTGGGGAAATAGATTCTATAGTGTTTGCCACATATACCAGTCATTTTAGCAAGGCCGTGTGCAAGCTCATGGTAGAAGGTTTTGTGAGCCACACATAAAATAGACTATCAGATAATTTGCAGGCTTTTGATACTAGTGATAAGTGTAGTGGCCCATGTTTCAAACCACTCTCTGCTCTTTATCTAAGGCCACTCATCTTCTTTATCACTTGGAAGAGTCCCTAGAAAGTAAATAGGCTCCATCAATGTTTTTTCACTAAGACTTTTAAAAATTCAAAGTGCATTATGTTGCTCCCATATTAAAATGCTTATGTTTGTGGCTTTCCAGCATATATAATTGGGGGGTTGAGGGGTCAAGGTCAAGTGCACTACTTGACTAGCATTCATGAAACCCCAGGGTTTGATCTCCAACATAGCAAAAGTCAGGTATAGCAGCACAAGCCTCTAATCACCACACTAGAGAGGTGGAGGGAGGAAGATTAGAAGATCGAAGAAATTCTCAACTCCATAGTAAGTGTAGGGCCGGGCTGGCCTACATGAGACCCCGTCTCAATAAAAAAAAAATAATAATAATAGTAGTAGTAGTAAATTAGACTTCAGAACAGACAATAGGCTACAGCTCCAACTGCAGAGGAAGGCAACAGGATCACAAGGCTTGGATTGACTGAAAGTGGATGTTAACTGCCAACAGATAGATAGATAGATAGATAGATAGATAGATAGATAGATAGATAGATAGATAGATAGATAGATAGATATAAATGATAGATAGATAGATAGATAGATAGATAGATAGATAGATAGATAGATAGATAGATAGATAGACAGATAGATGATAGATAGATAGATAGATAGATAGATAGATAGATAGATAGATAGATAGATAGATAGATAGATAGCCGATCTGACCACCAACCTATAGCATGGTATGAACTGGCATCAAAAAGTTGAGCAACCCTTTAGATTCTCTTTCTACAGTCTTCTGATTGCTAATTCTGAAAGACTAAGGCAGCCAAGCAGGAGAAACCAAAGCCAGCTTGTGATAGGCAGAAATGTGAGAAAAAAACAAGGCACCAATATTGTGAGGAAGAAGAAAATGAAGTTAACATGAGTGAGTGGAAAGCAGGAAAATTTTGTAAAAATTCAGGTGGAGAACAAATTGGCTTGTAGCCAGAGGCAGAAGTGGGTGAGAGAGCTATGCAACGAAATCAAAAGAGACAAAGTGCTCTGTGTCAGAGGCGCCACATGGCCCTCCTTGCTGCCTGGTCTCCTGATTGCTTTCCTCTTGTGAACTAAAGGCATTATTGTCTTTTAATAAACCGGTCTTTTCTTAAAGTAATTTAAGTAATTTTCTACTCCCTGGAAGCTTGAAAGGTGAATAAAACAAATGTCAAATAGGAAATAATTTTTACTACGGAAAATGTACTGGAAAAGATGTGGATTTGTCTTTGAGTTTTACTTAACGAGTATTTTAATTTCTAACAAGCAGGCTCACCCTTTAATCCCAAGGATATTTCATGGAAGCAATAAGGGGAAGCCTAGAAATGAATTCATTTCTCATAACTATGTTCTGCTAGTTATCTATGGGGGCAGAATATTTTGAACCACCTTTCCTAGTAGATTGTCAAAAATGCTGTTTTTAAAAGTGAAAGTCCAGTGTCTTTTTCCAACATGTGATTCAGTAGTCTCCCATAGTACCAGTGCATGAGTGTGTACAAGGCCTTCACCGCTCCCTGCTAGGAAAAATTAGGCTCATCTGTGAGTAGCTACATCAAATTCTTACAAGTACAGAAGGCAACAAGCTAATCTGGGAAGCAGGTAACACATCAATGATGCGAGAGAAGTCCATCCTGAGAATCTTGTTTTTAAATTTTTAAACCTGACTTTGACTGGCTTTTCCTTGTCAGATTTATGAAGTTCTCGCCATTTAAAAAAAAAAGTATATATTGTTGAGAGATTGTAAAACTTAATAGCAAACAGGCTACACACTTAAGAACAGGCTAAGCACAATTAACACTCACATGCCTCCCACTCCTATAAATAATTCACTTTCCTCCCCTTGTCTGCAAATTTCATTAGACTGGGGAGGGGGAGGGAAGGAAAAGGAAAAAGAAAAAGAAAAGCCTTCTGATTTTTCTCGTGTGGTAAATTTCAGATCCAATCACTCAATTGAGGTCTTTGTACACAGGAGGAACAGGGATGGGGGTGGGGTGTAAGCCAAGTTAAAAATGATCCCATCTCTGAGTCTTCAAGCCCTAGCTTTGGCAAGAAATTGTGTACACATGACCCTGCTAAAATTTAAGTGCAGAATATGATAAATAGATACTTGTTTGCACTGGAGTGGGGGAGTGAACATACACGTGTGTCTATGTATCTATGTTTATGTGTGCACATGTCTGTGTGTCTAAATGTAAATATGTCTACAGACAAGTATATGTCTGAGTCTGTGTATCTGGATGTATGTGTGTATGTGTCTGTGTGCCTGAGTATGTATCTATATGGTGTGTGTGTGTGTGTGTGTGTGTGTGTGTGTGTGTGTGTATGAACAAATATGTATGTCTGTGTATCTGCTATGTGTTTATGTGTAGTTACCTATATGTCCACATGTTTTTATGTCTGTGTGTATTGACTCTTCTATCGTGAAATCAGATTCATGGGCTTTTCCAAAATAGGTTTTAGTGATCTGAGGATTTTTTAAGTAAAATATTAAAAATATTTCTCCAATATTTTTAAGATGTATGTGTGCTTTTACTTTTGAGAATTTCATACAGTGTACACATTACCTTCCTTCCCCAGCTTCTCCCAGATACAACCTCCCTTCCTACCTACCCAATATTCTTAGCAACTTCTTTTCTTTTCTTAGCTACCAAACTCAATTTGAGCTGCCATATCCTATTGAATGTGTGGTCTTCCACTGTAGCATGATTCCAGAGGCTATACTCTTAAATCCCTCTACAGCAGTTTTCAATTGCCAGCAGCACCTTGGGTTGGGATGAGACTTTATATCCAACTTTCTATGTTGAGACTTGGTCAGGTTTTGTACATGCTGTGATAACCACTGAGTTCATATGTACAGCTGCACTGTTCTATTTTTTAAAACACTGCAATCAATTAACCCCTTCTTCCACCACTATCCCTAACTTTAGGAAGGGATAACATAAACATCCTATCTGAGGCCGAGCATTTCACAGTCTCTTATTCTCTGCATCTTAACCAGTTAAGGGGTCAGTGTTGACCACCATCTATTACAAATAAAAGCTTGTCTGATTAGAATTCAATGATGCATTAATCTATTTTTATTATTGAAAGGAAGAAGAAGGAGGAGGAGGAGAAGGAGGAGGAGAAAAGAAGAAGAAGAAGAAGAAGAAGAAGAAGAAGAAGAAGAAGAAGAAGAAGAAGAAGAAGAAGAAGAAGAAGAAGAAGAAGAAGAAGAAGAAGAAGAAGAGGGGGAGGAGGAGGAACAGGAGGAGGAGGAAGTCATTAGAAATCAGTTTATCACTATACATATTTAGCAGAATAAAAGTAGTAGGTTATTCTTCTTGGGCCTGGTATAGTCACAGGTTATTGTCCTAATAATACCATCAGGTTTGAGATTCTTCTTGTAAGGTGAGGCTTAAATCCAAGTAGAGAGTGGTTGGTTACTCCTGTGACACTTATACCACTATTGAACAAGTGGATTTGTCTTTCTAGACCACTCAATACTAAGTATACCAGGTTCAGAATTTACATCTAGGTAAGAGATATGATTATTCTTCTCCTCTGGTAGCATTCATAGCACCTGCCCATCATTACTAAATCTACCAAGTAGGGAAGTATACATACTTTAAAAAGGTATTTTATTATTTCTTAGAAGCCAAAGTCAAATATTAGAAGAATTTGGGCGAAAGCAAGATTCCAAACATGTGAGTGCGTGAAAATTTCCCTGGAGTCTCTTGACCCCTCCTGTTCCTTGTCTCTCACTTTTTCTTTAGAAAAAAAAGTCTATTCCTAAACATATTTGATAGCACTGGGATTTATGTTCAATTCTTGTAAGGGTCTGCTTGGACCAAATAAATGGAAAAAATATCCTTTTGTGTGACCTGTATATTTCCCAGCACTCTTGCATAAAAGTTATTTGTTTACCATTCTCTAGACTCATGCAACCATAGCAACAGTTAACTCATAACCACTGCAGTGACCTATGCTGGACCTATCTGAGATTTACCCTTTCAACTGTCAATCATAGAAGAGGGAGAGTCTCACAAGGTCTTACCCTTTACTGCTGAACTATTGGCTCTGAGTAGATTCTGTGAATGGGGAATTACTGTCTTATGTTGTGTGCAGCCCTGGTTCACTTCTGCCCTGGGATACCTAGGCACTGTTGCATACTGGGCCAGACTTGAAGGGATGAAGCAGGTTCCTTGGGAACTTGGTTGCCGGTGAGTGCAGAGACAAACAGCCTTCTCTGAGATGGTTTCAGTGAAACAGCTCTCCTTTATTGGTGGTAACAAGGGCTATATAAACCTTGGGGGTTGGCTAAGGGTTTTTAGGATAAGTGCATATTATTGGCTGGGGCTGAGGTGCTGGGGATGATTCATTTACATGAAGAGGACTTCCAGGTGCTTTTGGGATATATCCTTATAAGGAGAGAGGAAGTTAAGCCTGTAATTTGGCCATCAGGCTATGTGACAGAGGTGGGGGTCATGAAGGCTAACTGCACCAGGACATGCAGGCCCAGAGCGAGGAGAAAGCAGTCCTAACTCCTGCTAGTCTAAAGACAAGACTTTTGTGTTTGGGGCACATCTCAACCTCACTGTTTATCCACGCTTGCTTCCCCATTTGCACAGCTTTCTGACCTCACAGTTGTGTACCCCCACAGCTCAAGCTGCAAGGAATCTCCCCAAACCCCGAGTCACACAGACATTCCTGGCAAAGCCCAATGGGTAATAGACAAAATGAATAGACATAAACATGAAAAATAGATTTGTAGGAAGTAGGTGGGTAGACTGGAGTGGTGAGGATCAAGGATTTCCAAGTATTATGAAGAAAGAGTCAGGAGTTTCTATTTAATGTGTTCCGAGATTCAGTTTATAATATAAACAAACGTTTTAAAAATCTGTTGCCAAACAATACTAATAATTTTAATACCCCAAGCAGATGTTTCAAAACGATGAGGATATGAATTCTACATCATGTGATTTTTTATCATAATGGAGTTTTTTGAAACACATGCAAACTGGACTCGAGTCTCATGACCCAGGATCTAACACTGTTACCTCGGTAAGGATGAAGATGATTCACTGTTAACAGGTAGCCGCCTGCAGCTAATAGCAACACTCGCCACTGTCGCTGAAGACATATTTTAGAAGGGACTGTGCCCAGGAGACCACAGCCAGTATCTGCAGCATGAACATGCTGCATCAGTCTTGTAAGGAATATTAATGATCACTAATTTCTAAACTTTCAAACTAACTAAATAAAACCACAGAAGTACTAATAATTCTGTCACCAAAACCCAATATCTCTGGCATTTAGACATATGGGGTGTCTAAAATTAAATTAGTACTCAGATTAAATTTCTTTATGTGTGTGTGTACATGCTCGTGAAGGCCAAATGGTAACTTTGAGTACCATTGCTCAGGCACCATATCTTGGTTTTCAAGACAATATCTCTGACTGCCCTGGGGTTCCCGGTGTAGGTGAGGTAGACTGGTTTGCAATCCCTAAAGACGGGCCTATCTCTGTCTCTCAAAAGCCAGCACCATCATGCTTGGCCTTGTTATGTGGGCTCTGGGAATAAATTTAGATCCTCATACTACAAGGAAAAGCACTTTTACTGACCGAGCCATCTCTTCAGCCCAAAGTTTTCTTTGCCTTTCTTTTTTTAATTATCAGATGGCAGAATACTTTCAGAATGATCAAATTCAGCTTCAGCTAGGGGTAGTCGTAATATTTTCCCCATCTTTTTTTTTTTTTTTTGTAAAAACAAATACCTTTAAAATCCCAACAAAGCCCTTTGCTGTCTATGGTTCTTTCTCTTTTCCATGTATTTTGGTTAATCACCCTCGATCCTTTTTGGAAGTAACGATGTATGGATAAAGTAAAGTGGAGACTGCTGTCTTCCCTTAGAGACAAGTACATTTTGCAATCAGCAGACGATCGATCAGGGATGCATTTGCAAACACAATCAGTAAGGAGTCTGGAGTGAATTTGTTGGCAGCCTTTGGTTTTCAGAAGTGCCTTCAGAGGCAGTCCTGACACATACATGAGACTGTGAAGATGTTGTGTTTAAGTCAGGAGCTAAACCGTTAAATTCTTTAGTGTTTCCAAATGCAGCGCAAACTTCCATCTCTCCTCCAAGAGAGTTGCATAATTAATAAATTTCATATCACTGGACCGATTATTTGCTCTTTTTTTTTTTTTTTTTGCTTGCAAAAGTCAAAGTTTATTTTCCTGTTCTCCCTTTGAAGACTGACATGTGTGATAGATGGCGGGTGACAGTCCAGGAATTTGACCAAAATGACAGCCCACGCCCTATAAGCAGCTGCGGGCTGGCTACAGTTTGGTCTTTTGTGCACATCTAGTGCAGTGCAGCCAATGGAAAGAAATAGTCACACTTGAGCATGCCATCCATCCAAAAGGACATTTGCATTGGATGTCATAGACACCCGAGACACATCCAGTAGAGGTCAGTCCAGCTTCAGCAACAGGAAAACAGGTGGGACAGTGTTGACAAACACAGCATCGAACTTCCCTATAAATATTCCTTGTCTGATTTCACCACACCAATGCTTCTGCGCCAGTGGCTTACTGTGCCCAACTGACTTTGCTATAGCAGCATCCTTGACAGTAACCGGCTGTGATCACGTTACTAATAGATAACACAGAGTGAGGAATAACACACTGCTGTGACACACCCATTCCCATGACCTTGAACCTTTAATAAGTTTAGCCCTGCAATGCTTAGCTGAATCTCGGGGAGAGGGGGGACTTTTTGTTGGTTTTGTTTAGCTTGTTCTTGTTGTTGTTCCTGAACAATTCAAATTACAATAAAATATTCCAAGCCAGTGGTTATAGTTAAGAAATGAAACACCATCTTAAAGTCCCAAAACAGTGAAGTGTCACCCCATAACAGAGATCATTTTGAATGGTTTAAAATTCAAATTGCTTGGCCCCAGCTGAGAGGAGTTTGCACGCAACAGAGTGGATGCCCTCAGGTGTGTCTAGGATACACAGTCACAGGCCATGTTACAGGCTCCGGGTCGGCACACTCTCAAATCACTTGATTCTTGCAAAAGCAGTATTCTGGACTATGAGGACTAGGCTTTGGAAGACAGCTCCCTGTTAATTAAATCCTGATTCTACTGTCAGGGAAAGAAAAATACTCAGTAGACTCAGTAGAAGTAACTGACATAAACCCCAATCTCTTTTTTTCTTTTTTTTTTCATTTCTTCTCTTTTCTACATTTTGTTGTTCTTCTCTATCTCCTTAATTTTATCTTCCTTTAAATTTTCAAACGTCTCTTCTGGGCTTCCACGATGAGATCAGTTGGGCTTCTCTGGTGTAGCTATCCAGTCATAAACTTTGGCTGCTTCTTTAGAGTTCCACCATTAGAAAACACGGTCTCCAGAGCATGGAGAGTCATGACCCTAGAAAGTGATCATGAGATCTCAGGATGGGCAGGTGGATGGATTTTCCCATTTGTAACTCAGAGTCATTTGAACGCTAACTCGATTCTTCAAATGCATGGAATTCTACTGCCAAGGGTCCTGGCAGAGTTTCTGAAACAAGCAAAATGGAAAAAACTACCCAGGATAAAAGTCACTCTAAAAACAGCCCAGTTGTCACCAAATGCTATGTGGTAGTCAGATAACCACTGGTTAGCAAGGGAGTGTTTACTGCGGGATATAGACAGTTGGTTTATAAGGGGAAGTTGAACTCAGATCATCCTGGTAGACTTGTCAGCTGCAGTCAATAGGATGGAAGAGAAGAGAGAGAGAGAGGGAAAGAGTGTTTTCAAAATAGATTACCATGTGCATTTAGAAGTATATCAAAAATCTACATTTAAAGGTAGGTATTTAATACCTTTTTCCCCAAGTTTCTATTTCAGACTCAGTATTAAGCTATCTTAAGTGCAAGATGGAGAGGTGGCTCACTCAGTAGTGAAGAGTGTTTGCTGTTTTTCCAGAGGACCCAAGTTCAATTCCCAGTACACTTGCTGGCTGACTCACAAGCAGACGTAACTCCAATTCCAGGAGATCTGCCATTTACAGGCACAAGCACACCACAGACATGGGGAAAAGCATGTATGTGTGTATGCGCACAACACAAACACACACATTCAGAGAGGGAGAATTCACTCACACAGACACACGCATACAAAGAAACATAAAAATTATCTTAAGACCATGGACATAAGAAAGTAACTTGACTTTCAAATAACCACTCTCCACTAACAGAAAGTCTATAGCACACAAGAAGTAGCTGAGATTTTTTAATAACGAAACAGTTGATCTAGCATGATGGAATAAGATGAGGCATAGCAAAATCCTTCCAAATATCCCTGTGTTATCAAAGTCTGGGGTTCACTTAAGTTATTCATATCAGCCCATACTTGACAATAGGATAACATCACCATTCATGAGTAAGTACTGCACAGCCTAATAGAACCCCGTTAGCAACAACAACAACAACAACAACATGTAAAACCTAACCAAGCATTTGTTTTAGGTTGTGCGGTATATGTCTGCAATCTTAGCACTTTGTGGGAGGCAGGGAGGTAGAGGCAGGCAAATTTGGAGTTCAAGGCCTGACTCAGTTAAATAAACGTTCAAATACACTCAGGGCTACATGAGACTCACTTCTAGAAAACACAGCCCCCAAAAAGTTAGCCAAGCATTAGACAGTACACAATAAACAAGTCACAATGAAATGGGCATTTTCAATGTTCCACAAAATTTAAAACTGGTTATTGAAAAGAGAAAAAAAATAGAACTATTTTTCATGTTTAAAAACAAATGTTCATCTATCCCTATGGTTATTCTAACATTTCCCTTTTATCCTCTGTGGTTTATGTTTTTCAGTTCTCTACAATGAGCATTTTATGAGATAGAAACAGAACAACACATGTTTGTGGAGAAGAGTGGGAAGGAAGGAGAGGAAAGAAAAGAAGAAAGGAAAAGGAAGAGAAAACTGGGAGCAGAAAGAAGGCAAGGGGAGAATAGTAAGGCAGAGAGGGAGAAAGAGGGGAGCAAAGGAGAGAAAAGGGAGAAAAATGAAGGATGGAGCAAGAGAGAGAAAGGGGGAAGAGAAGAAAGAGAGAAATGAGAAAGAAAAAAGGGAAAAGACTGCCAGAAAAAAGAGAGAAGGAAGGAGAGAAGGAGGGGCAGGAAGGGAGGTGGGGGTAAAGTTACCTCGTGATCTTTAAAAAGAGAAAGCTGAGCTAGTCATTTCTGCAACTTTGTCCTAGTAGGTGAGTAATCTTAATTTACAGGCAAAATATTAGAATATTATTGTGGCCATATATCTGAGGTATAACTTTTACTTATAATAAATACATTGGCAATTTAAAAAAAGAGAGAGAGAAAGTTGAATGGGAGAGACAGAGAGGACAGGGGCCTTATAAAATGAAAAGGCACAGGTATGACATCCTCCATGCCTGACACCACCGATGGAAATAAAGAAAAGTACAGTCACCCAGTTGTGTTGACTCCACAGCACTAGACACCCCTGGTTGTACTTTCCAATGATATTGGGAACTGATTATTGACTTTGACATCACCTGAACAAGGAAAGCAACAAATGAGAAACAGAGGGAGGCCATAGACATTCCAAATGATTGAAGTGTTGTAAAAAGAAGAGGAGGAGGAGGAGGAGGAGCTCCACAGACCTGCACACATGCACATGTGTAGGTAAGGTCACCCATGCATGCAAGTATAAAAGTTGTGTACAGTATTTTTTTTCAACCAATCTCCACCTTATGTTGTGAGACTAAGCCTGAAACTCAACTGCTAATTCATATCAGGTCATCCATCATACAGAAGACGGCCCATTACTATACATCACAAATTCATTTTCAAGAGTTCAGAATGAGAAAAGTGATGTGAAATAATGTCATGGTTGTGCTACAGCTGTGTGCTATCTGTCAAATATTTGAAAACTTTAATCCTTCCTGAGGTGGTGACGTGAGAGCCTTTGCTTTAAAGAGAAGTAGCCATGGGTCTGAGTGTGGTGGCTTGACGATGCATTAATGTTAGAAGAGAAGTAGCCATGGGTCTGAGTGTGGTGGCTTGACGATGCATTAATGTTAGGAGCAGAATAGGATGCATACAAGTGAGCCAAGCCAGAAGCAGGAGAGAGAATGCTACAGCCCAAACTTCGTGCTGACCATTGTTCAGAGTCCTTACACACAGTATATCTTCAAATTAATAAGAAAGCGATCATTGGCCATTTGATGACACTTAAAATGTCCCAGCCTAGGGCCAAAGAGAAAGGTCGCTGGGTAAAAGTGCAAGCCTGACAGCTTGAGTGCCATCCCTTGATCTCAAATTAAAACATAGATGTGATGATGTCCACCTGCAGTGTCAACACGCATGACAAGATGGAACGTGGAGAGAGGAGAAATCAGCTAGAAGCTTGTAGCCTACCAGCCTCAGGTACAAAGCCCAGCCAACGAAATGAGAGAGGCTCTGCTACAAAGACGGGGGAGGGGGGGTGAGGGGAGGGGGGAGGGGGAGGCCAGAAAGACTGGTGAACATTGTCCTCTCATTACCATGCCTTCTCTGAGACATGTATGCACACACACATACACACGTGTATGTATGTGCTCACATGCTACCACCCACGGTAACAATAGTTGCCAGCATCACTGTCTCGTGACACAACTGTCTGTGCTCTGGGGACCCTCCATTAACCAAGAAATTAACCACCCCCTGCTTTCTGCAGGATCCTGTAAAATGCCGACGAAGTAGGAAATCGCTGTAAAAGTTCCCCGAAATCCTCTAGGGATGTCCTGTAACATTTTCCATGGAAATGTCTTAAAATATTCCATGCAATTAGCTCCACTTAAAGAAACATTTGTCAACTTGTTTTAGCTTCTTAAAGGTGACCATTTTTTCCTCCTGAATGTATGTCATTTATTAAGAGAGAGAGAAAGTTCTGTGGCTTAACAAAATCCATAGACATCATTCCGTCCATGGCACTCTGATTGACAGGATCCTAATAATGGCAAGATTAATTTCAACTGAAACCAAAGGAAAATACTATAAATGAGGAACAGAGATGGTGGAGTATAAAAAGTGAATATTTTTTACAGACATTTTGGGGGGTGGGCAAAAGCAAAGTGCGACATTTCCATGGGTCCATTTCCCAAGTTCAGAAAAATATAAAATAACCTGCAAGGAGAAAGTCTCTCTGTTACCGTGCAAACCTCGATATTTCATGTGAATTGAAACGGACGCCCAGACTCCTCAAATGACACCGAGAGAATGTGCTGAAAAGCAACCTAAGTTTTCCAAAACAGAGAATAATATCACCACCTCCTAGGGATGGAAAACAGGTGTAAAAATGAGGCTGTCTGGATGGAGGGCTTCACACTCCATCCCCAGGTGGCTTGTCCGTGCCCTGTTCTAGACATGAAGCACTCCTAACTCATTGTGAAGTGTTTTTTTCCACTAGGATTCCCGGGGGCTTTTGTGATGGATGGCTGCCAAATTGCAGGGTTCCCAGAGGCCAGTTTCCATCCCTGAGCCCTGATAACCTTATGTTCCCCGTAGTTTATCAAAGAGTCTCTGCCACCCGCAGACTCCCGTTTGCCCGACATTTATTCATCCCAGACTTCTTGGCCGCAATTTGAAGCCCAAAGTCCCTTGTGTCTTTTTGCGTTGCTTGTATCTGGAGTTGGTACTCAAACTCATGTCCTTAGTTTCTCAAAATCTTATGGCTGGATCTTTGGTTGACCTCCACAGTCAAGGAGGTGAGTGGTGGTTTGGATGAGAAACGTTTTCCAGAGGCTCTTGTATTTGAACACTGGGTCCGAAGTTGGTTCAAGTTTTTGAGAGGTTATGGAATTCTAGAAGGTATTGCTAGAGGAAATGTCACTGGGAACGTGGGGGAGGGGGGAGTGGCTTTGAAGATAGCCTTACCCTACTTCCTGCTCCCTTCACACCTCTCTGTCTCTATCTCTCTGTGTCTCTCTCGTGAGAGAGTCTCGCTCTCCCCACTCCTTCCTCCTTCTTCCCTCCCCTCCCCCCCCACCCCCCCCGCGTCTTCTGCTTCCTGTTTGGATGAAATGTTACCAGCCAGCTTTCTTGCTCCTACCACCATACCACGTCTTTCTTCACTGCTTTTCCATATGGATCGAGCAAAGACAACACCAAAAAGTTATTAAGGTGGATAAAATTAATTAGAAGAATGAGCTCAGAAGTCCTGACAGATGCATGAAAATGTCAAACAAATGTATATGAGCAACGAGTCAACTGAATCCAACATAATTGTACAATCCGACTTAATTGTACAACTCTTCCAGTTGTAGACTGGGAGTGAGTGGGGGGGGGCACTTTTATGTCAAGATCACAAGCAGGGATCAGAAATGGGGGAAACACGAAGAGGAAGCGGAGGCAGAGGACAAGTGGAACCATCCAGAACTGTCATCGGAATCCTCTGGGAATCGATGTGGGTCAGGCAATAAGAGAGGAGAACCAAGCCTTATGTCAGAAACGAGAAAACCATTTCTCAGTAAGTGGAACTCGAGCACATGGCATTGCCTGGGTCACACACATGACTGGAAGCATCCTGAGAGATGCCCAGATGTCTATGTCTCTGACGACTGTGCGGGAGCCTCAGGCACCCTCCTCCCAGTTCTTATTGTTAATTCCCTGCACCTAGTCACCTGTATGATGTGCAAGACTAGAATGTCAGCGTATGGATTTGCATGTGAAAGAAGCAACATTTTATTTGTGAACATACAGTATGAGCTCTCCTCTTTCAAAGCTGGTTAATGAATATTTACTAAGCTGACTGGCAAACGTTAGGCTATTAACAAGGATGGCTGCTGATACGAGACGTGAATACTTCATGAAACCAATCTAAGGAACCTATGAAAATTTAACACTTCATCACAGGCATAGCCCTGCCAGTGTGATTAGAGTCTCTTCCCTAAAGCCTGTTTGCCCTACATACTGCTTGCAAGGATCCTGCCAATTGTTCGTCTTGCAAATGTTCTCTTGCCATCTCTCACACATGCAACTGACACATCTGTCCCTGATGCATCTCATCAGGGCACCTTGACTTTTCCTAGTCCCAGAGTCCTTCCTTCCCCTTCCCTTGCTTTCAAACATCTCTACTGGAATCAATACAATAATGTTAAGTTTTAACGTTTCACTCCTAGAGATGAGTCCAACAATTCTTCAGGCTCTGAGAAGACAGCAGAGTGGGAAGGGTGGTGATTTCCCTGCAATCCCAAGCCCTGGAACAAAATTGTCTGGCTTTCCTTCTTATTTAAGAGATTTAATACACTTTTTTTTAAGCCTATGATTGTACCTTTCTCATCGTATATACCTCTATCAACAAACCTCCAATCTTTTCAGTCCCCGAGGATGCCAGACACGGAAAGTCCTTTTTTATCCAGGTCGTTAATGAATTCGTGCTAGCAGAGGGGCTTTATCTCTGTTACGTTTGCATATTTGCAGAGGAGATGGCCAGCCAGCTCCTCCAGTGGACCTCTGGCAAACGATAATCAAAATTATTGAGGAAACAAATGGGGAACGAAGATAAGTTTTGTGCAAACTCTATTCGTGTTTCAGAAAGACGGAGTTAAAAGGGTGAGACAGATTTAAGGCACACTCGGAATTATACAATGGAAAAATACCGCGCTGAAGATTAAAGGCCTGCCTGCTAAATAGATAATGCCAAATTTGATGAGAAAATACATTGCATTTCCTTTCCTTTGAAATCTTGGGTTGATATTTTTCCACTTTTACTGGAAAGAAGCATGCTTGACGATGTCACTCAGCACTGGGAGAAAGGGGCCTCCCGCTCCAGATGCAAAACCACGGAGGAAGCACCTAAATGCCTTCTCTGTGAAGTAAAAGGTCTTTAGAAGTTCAAGACCAGCTTGTGGACTATCAGAAATTTACATTGGATCCTTTGTTGTTTAGCTGTAGGTGTATATATATATATATATATATATATATATATATATATATATATTTCTCTCTCTCTCTCTTTCAAAAACTAACCTGGTAAAAATGGGGCTCAGTGCAGAAGGAAGGTGTGCAAGGCACTTTTGATTTTCTCTCCTATGATTGATTGTTTTTTAGGGGGGAGGTTGTTTTTTATTTTCTGTTTTTTATGCATTTTACTCATGCTTTAATTCACCATCAAGCAACTGCTGACCTTGGTCTCTACAAGCTACATAGCTTAAAGAGCACGTACGCACACACACACCCCAAACCTCCGACTGTTTCAGTCCTCCCAGGATGCCAGACAAGACTACAAGAGTCTGGAAATGAAATGCCCCACCCCCCATAGGCACACATATTTGAAAACGTGTATCCCAGTAGGAGTCGCTGTTTGGGGAGCTCTTGGAACCTTGGGAAAGCTGAGAAGCACTGAAGAGAGTGGGTTATGGGCTGCAAAGAGATTGATGCAGGGACCCTTGCTGCTCTTGAAGGAGACCTAGGCCAAAGTTCCGACACCCTTATCAGACTCCTCAGAACCACCTGTAATTCCAGATCCAGTTGATTTGACGCCCTCTTCTGGCCTCCACATGACACTGCATGCACATGGCTCACAAGCAGTCAAGAAGGCACACACATGTAAAAAAAAAAAAATCATTCTTTTATTTTGTTTTCTTTTTTTAAGAAAGAGCCCAATTTCACATACTGCCTGGTCTTTACTTCTTTCCCCTAAGAAACGTGAACAAGCAGGCATCCTCACTGTCCTGCTTATACTGCCATGCCTACCATAACACCATGGACTGCCTTCCCTGAAAGCCATGATTCAACCACGGAGCATAAGTTGCTTCTTGACAGCTAGTTATTTACAACAGTGAGAAAAATAACACGCCAAGTAAGCCAACAGAGTGTCAAGAGATGTAAGAGGTTCTTGTGACTCTTGCCTTGATGGTTTAGGTCCATGGTCACTTGCCTGTCTCTGACTTGGACTTTTAGCGCTCTCTCTCTCTCTCTCTCTCTCTCTCTCTCTCTCTCTCTCTCTCTCTCTCTCTCTCTCTCTCTCTCTCTCTCCTCCATCTGAATAGCATTATAAAGCTGACCTTGTCTTTGCTCCATGCTCCACAGCCGTACCCTCTGCTCCAGGGTGCCTTCCTGTTGCCATCTTAAAATTCCTTACTTTCTGGAGGCCTTTGATCCTTATTTGACGCAAGACCCTGAAAATACTACAAAGCTGACTCTGACAGTGACATTTTCCCCCATACCTAAAAGCCCCAAGTACATTTGCATTCCAGACATGACCTGACAAACCCTTGTCAAGTGGGGCAAAGTACAGGTGAGAGATCACCTAAATCAGAAAGCTAAGCACCACCAGCTGGGGCTCCATCTATGCACACTTGCCACAGTTGGCAGATAGTCAAGGACCTGCGTTCCTTTGCTTGGTCAATAACTGAAACAAAACCCAAGCCTCCAGCCATGTCACATGCTAACATGGAGGGGACCAGGAATGTCAGAATTATGACTGGCGTTACTTGAAAAGTCTTGTACAGATGTTGGCTCTTGCTCTCCGACCCCAAGGAAGTTCAGGGCAAAACTCAATGAATTCAAGGAATGTGTGTTAAAAAGAACCAAAGAGCAAACCTGAATGTCTACTCTGGTGTAGAAATCAAAAGCTACTTATCTGACACTTTAGTTAACATTCTTTAATGGAAACAACAGCAAAACCCATCCAGACAACTGGAACCCAGAGCATGTTTTACCCTGTAGTTAGTCATTTCTTAAGGACAAGAAAAAAAGTTATCAGGTGTTCATGTGCCTACTGGAATAAAATACCTACTTTGTGTCTGCTGGAGAAAGATCTGTCACCCTTCTTGTCCCTCCCTCCCCCCACCAAACACCCATTATTTGATGGAGGGACAAGGCAAAGGATCAAATTATGCATTCCCTAGTTTTCCTTTGTGGCTGTGTTAATAAAGGACTTTCAACACAGAATGAGGCCAAACCAGTAGATTGCTGGTGGAAGACCCCAGAAGTGGCTTTTATTAAAAGAACAGGTTCTTATTAAAGAGCTTCTTTTTTAAGGAGCTGGGGAGGAGGCTGAAGCGCTGAGATCAAAATCACGAGAGTGTAAGTTGGGTTCCCCAGCACCCTACTAAAAAGCTTAGTGGGGATGGAGAGGTGCTGGAGAGACAGATCAGAGGTTGAAAGTTCTTATTGCTCTTGAAGGAGACCCTGGGTCAGTTTCTATCAGTCACGTGGGGATCCACGATCATTTGTAACTCCAGTTCTAAGAAATCCTATGCCCTCTTCTAAGCATCTGTGGGCACAAGACGTGCACATAACACACATACATGCATGCAAAGGAGGCATTCATGCACATGAAATAAAATCAATAAACCTTTAAAAGAAAAAAATCGCCAAGCATGATAGCATGTGCCTGTGATCAAAATGCCAGGGAATCAGAGACAGAAAGATCCCTGTGGATCAGTGGCTAGCTAATCTGACCATATCAAGGAGCGCCAAGCTGATCGAGACACTCTGACTCAAATGTAATGTGAAAAGTGACTGAGAGAGATATCTGATATCAATCTCTAGTCTCCACATTCCTATACAAACATGGACACACATGGACACGTATGCATATATATCACATAGAGAATTTTCTATTTCTTCAAGTTGTCATATGTGTGTATGTGTGCTGAGAAACTTTCTGAGTGCTTAGTGCGTTCCCTGGAGGAAGTGAGTCACGGACTAGGGATGGTCCTTGAGCCCTAAACCCAACCTCCATTTTCTGTTCACTGCCTGCTTCCTGAGTGTGGATGAAACGTGGCTTTCCAGGCTTCCATTCCTGATGCCACCACGCCCTCCCTACCTGATGAGCTGCATCTGCTAGAACTGTGACACCAAATTAAAGACTGTACCCTTCCGTTGCTTTTGTCCTGATAACTTTATCACAGCAGCAGAAAAAACTGACGACGACATTTCCCATAGTGAAAACTACGTAAAATGTCTTTTAATGCATTGCTGTGGTCTTAAGTTTACCATTTCTTCACTATTTAATATTAGACAAATTGCTGTCTGAGCCTGTTCCATCTGCTTCGATTTTTATAGCGATGGCTGCCTTTTGAAGAGGTCAAACAAATGAGGTTGTGTGTCCAGAAAACAGTAGTAGTTCCCAAGGGAAAGGACCTCTCTGCTGTGGCTTGGTCTCTTCTCCCAGGCAACCTGAAAAAGAATCTGCTACTAGACCTCAACTGAGCAAATTCCTTTCCTTTGTCCCTGTGTCAGCCAGAGTCTAGACTAAGCTTACATCTCTGCTTACTTTCTGAAATCAGATAAGGCTACAAGAATTCAGCTTGCTGAGTGGAGAGCTAGAGCCCTAATCTCCCCTGTGACCTCCCTCCCAACTCCCACCCTTTTCAAAAGAATACAAATATATGTCTGGAGTTTCCATAAACAGGAGCACGTGCCAAGCAGGTTTGTGTGGACGGCAGAAAAATGTTCTTTTGATTCCGATCCTGAAAACACATCACCGAACAAGTGTTCTGAGGAACGGTATCAACAAGGGCTTTCTGATTAAACCAATTCCAAGCTGCCCATAACAAACTAATTAGGCAAACTTTCCATGATTGCCAGTGTCTATTTGATAGGGCTAAGCTTTCTGGCTATTTCTAACTAAGAATTTGTGACCAGACTCACCCCTGATTCCCATGACGGCTAACGATGTAAACAAAAAGGTGAGATACCCAATATTGTTTACCCGGTGGTCATTCCACTATGCTATCCATCCTTAAGGTAAGTCTGTGTAAATAAATGCACTGCTCTTCCAAAGGGATTGGTAGAGAAGACTTGAAGACATGCAAGGCTATCTCCATTTACCGGTCAGGAAAAGATATCTTCCTGGTTTCTAACTCTAGCTTTAGTTTTGGACATTGGATATGGTTTTTCTTAACACACCAGGGTCTTTATACTTTCCAGAACTGTGCTTCAGGACTGGAAGAATAAAGACAAGGTAGAAAGAAAACTCACAACAGCAGCCAGCATGTGCTAACAGCGACTGTGCTCCAGGCATTATTAGACATTCCCTATGGAGCAATTCATTGAGCAAATACCGGTATCTAGTTTATGTTTAGCAAGTATCTGCTTCTGCAGATGCAACAGTGATGGCCATGCATAGAAATCCACGGCTGCATGGGGCAATTGGGAAACAGAACCAACTATTGAACTTAACCATCAAAGAAGTATATAAGGACTACCCTTTATAATTAATTCCCCTTTACCGTGGGAAGGAATTGAGACATATAAAGTATGTCACTTCTTTAATTCTAGTGGATGATAAAGCTAGATTTTATATCCAGGCATTTTCTCTCCAGAGCCCAGACTCCTTGTCATTTTGATCTTTCCTGTCATTTTTATATATTGCTACCCAAAATAGCAACTAAAGTAGACCCAAAGTGACACTCTACCTAGGAAACCTTGCTGCACCAAATAATTCCAGGACACATTGTCAGGTCACTGACCCAAGACAGATATGCAGAACACAAAGTTGGATAGGTTGGTTAAATCATACCTGAGGAGGGCATTGTGGTACACAG
This sequence comes from Mus musculus, assembly GCF_000001635.26. NCBI lineage: Eukaryota > Metazoa > Chordata > Mammalia > Rodentia > Muridae > Mus > Mus musculus. Next base: position 110,651,005 of record NC_000077.6, on the reverse strand, counting down.
CTGCTGATGTCAGGAGTAGGGATGTGGGTGCAGCTGATACAGTGCTTACTGCATAGACGTGAGGAGCTGAGCTTGCTCCCTGGCATCCAAATGGTGAAGGAGAAGGAGGAGCACCCAGGTGCCATAGCAGACCTTAGAACCCCAGCACTGAGGAAGTGGAGGCAGGAGGATCCTGGAGCCCTCTGGCCTCCCAGTTAGTAGAACCATCAAGCTCCTAGTTCAGTAAGAACCCTATCATAAAGAATAAGAGGGGGACAAAAACAGAAAAAAAAACCACAAAACAAACAATACAATACAAATATATATTGAAAAAGGAAAACCCACCCAGGCCAGTCTTTTCCTTACCCTAGGCCACCCTCACCAGCTTGACTTTGTGCCAACGCTCTTCCCAATTATTATCATGGAATTTTAAACCTCTGAATTTCGAAGGTGGTTCAGTCTGTAAAGTGCCTGCCTTGCATGAGGACTTGAGTTCTGTTTACCAGACCCCATATAAGAAGATGGACGTGACGAATCACACTTGTGTGACAGTGATGGCAAGGGGGAGGTTGGAGGTATGTGGATCCCTGCAACTCACCTAAGCCTGAAGTCCTTGGTCCAGACTAGTGAGAGAGACTCTGTGTGCAACCAAAAGGTGAAATTCACTCATGAAAGAACCAAGAGCTTGTCTGCTGACATCAACCTGGATACGCACACGCACACGCACACACACACATATGCACAAACACTCAGAGGCAGACACATACGCACCCACACAAGTTGCAAACCTTTCAGCTGAGAGGAATTTCAGATCATTCTAAACTCATTCATGCTGAGCCTGTGATTGGCATCTCTCTTGCCAGACCTAAATTAAATCTGTAAAGCCACAGATCACATTTCTAATTCTTTCTCTCCTTGGCCTTTCTGGCACGTTAATCTCTGAACCCCAATCACAATCGGTACAACAGCCCTGAGCCCCACCACTTCCATCAAACTCCTGCCGGATATAGGCTTTGCACTACTGAGGCTGGAGGGCAATTAACTTCCACCAAATAAGGGTCACACGTAATTTCCTGAGAACCTCATAAACTTTGAGTAATCCAAAATAATTGGACATCTATCAAAGGGCTTCATATTCTAATTCTCCTGAGAGATCATTATACTCCGCTGGTTTGATTAATTACCTAGGAATATAAACCTCCAGCTGATAAGCTGAGTCCTGGCCCTGCTGTGCAGAGAAAAATCCAGGCTGCTGGCAGCCTTTCAAGACACTCTCCAGACCCTACCTGCCTGTGGAAAATTGTTTTCACACCTGTAGACCAGTTTCCATTGACTGGATTCCCAGGGGAAGAGGCCGACCCACGTAGACACAGAATCTCTGTATTTACCTCCCACACTCTTAAGATCTCCAGCTTCACCCTCCAGTGGCACCCACAAATCTAGTCACCCCCATATGGAAGAAGAGGAGGTGCTGGTGGGAACATGTGACTTTTCTTGTACATAGTGTTGAAGCCACAGGAAATTGTCCACAATGTGGTAAAACAGTAAGTACGTGCTGGATGCATGATCTGCTATCAAAAGGAAGCATAAAGACAACCTGAGAGAGGCTCAGATGTATACCTGCAGATACTGTTTATCCCAATGCTCGTATGTCCCACACCCTTCATCTCATTCCTCAAGAACAAGGTTTCTGAGAAACCTAGCTCTCTGTGTAGCCACCTCACAATGTGACAGTGTCACTGCTCCTTTTCATTCAAGAAGAACAAGAATTATCACACCATAGGTTTTGCACCTGGTATTCTGTCAGCAAAAGCTTTAAACCTAAGGAGCAGTTTGGTCATCTAGGACTCCACTTGGTTTGGACTACACACACACACACACACACACACACACACACTCACACACACACACTCACACAAACACACAATCTAGGACATTTACCTGCGAGTAGTATTAAAACATATATACTCTTCCTTAAACAATGCACCCAGCAACCTGTTAGCAATCTAAGACCCCACCTGCATCAAGCTGCATGAACATCCCATCAAGAACGATGAAAGAAATTTGTCCTCCTCCTAATGGCCATAACACTTAGACAGATCCCATCCAGATATTTTCCCAGGATGTCTAGGAACCACCAGAATATGTCAGTCAGGTTTGGACTGGTTTTAGATGGAAGTGCAATAAGGGAAAATGGTTTCCTCAAATGAATACTTAGAAAGAATCCTTTAGTTTCCACCTTACGTCTATACACAATTGAAGGTGCACATGGATAAAATTTATGAGAGGGTCTACCAGCCGCCAACTGAGATAGATGCAGATACTTACAGCCAACCACTGGGACTGAGGTCAGGGATCCCTACAGAAGAGTTAGGGGAAAGATTGGAGGAACTGAAAGGGATGGCAACCCTATAAGAAGATAGCAGTGACAATTGACACCTGAACCCCCTGAGAGCTCCCAGAGACTAAGCCACCAACCAAACAGCATACATGAGCTCATCCTAAGCCCCCAGTACATATGGAGCAGAGGACTGACTGCCTTGTCTGGCCCCAGTAGGAGAGGATGTACCTAATTCTGTAGAGACTTGATATACCCCCCCCGGGGGGGCACCTCTCACAGGTGAAGGGGTGGGGGATGGGGTAAAGAACTCTGGGATGGGGGGACCTAGAGGGGGCCAACAATTGGGATATAAATAAATAAAATAATTTATTTATTTTTAAAAAAGCAGAGCTCCCTATGCAGGGGCTGGACCTGGAAGCCCTACATGTTTGTAGCAGATGTCCAGCTTGGCCTTCATGTGGGTTCCTTAACAAGTGGAGCAGGGGCTGTCCCTGTTCCCTGCAATTGGATCCCCTTCTTCTACCCAGACTGCCTGGTGGGGCCTCCATGGGAGAGGATGTACCTGCTGGGATTAAATGTCCCAGGGTGAGGTGGTGCCCAAAGGGGCTACCCTTCTTGGAGGAGAAGGGGAGAGGGCAATGTGGGGAGGGATTTGTAAGAGTGGGACTGGGAGGCGAGGAGGTCAGGATGTAAAGTGGATAAAAAAAATTATTAAAAAAAAAAATAAAAGCAGAGCTCCCCTGCCCCTAAGCTCAGGTTCATTATGAGAAAGAACAGGTGCAGTAGAAAAATGTTCACATAACTTAATCTGCCATTCAAAATAAAGAACTACTCCTCAAACTATGCTCCTCAATAAACAATTCCTTCCTTCTGTAAACCCCATAAAAAGAGGCCCCCAAACAATGCCCGGGGCTCTTGCATCTGTCTATGCACAGCAGCCTCTGTCCCTTTGCATCTGTCATTTTCCTTGCTACTTTTCAACATGTCGGCTTTTAAGTCACTCTTAAGTAAGAGGCCAGGATGCCAAGTATGAAGCTGCTTGCTCAAATAATTAAAAGTATTCTCCCTGCTTTGAACTGGTGTTGTTTCATTGGCAGTCTGAGTGAGAGCAGTGTGGGACTCTGTTTTCTCTATCTTTTTTTTTAATATTTTTTATTATTACATATTTTCCTCAATTGCATTTAGAATGCTATCCCAAAAGTCCCCTATACCCTTCCCCCCACTTCCCTACACACCCATTCCCAATTTTTGGCCCTGGCATTCCCCTGTACTGGGGCATATAAAGTTTGCGTGTCCAATGGGCCTCTCTTTCCAGTGATGGCCGACTAGGCCATCTTTTGATACATATGCAGCTAGAGTCAAGAGCTCCGGGGTACTGGTTAGTTCATAATGTTGTTGCACCTACAGGATTGCGGATCTCTTTAGCTCCTTGGATACTTTCTCTAGCTCCTCCATTGGGGGCCCTGTGCTCCATCCAATAGCTGACTGTGAGCATCTACTTATGTGTTTGCTAGGCCCCAGCCTAGTCTCACAAGAGACAGCTATATCAGGGTCCTTTCAGCAAAATCTTGCTAGTGTATGCAATGGTGTCATCGTTTGGAGGCTAATTATGGGATGGATCTCTGGATATGGCAGTCTCTAGATGGTGCATCATTTTGTCTCAGCTCCAAACTTTGTCTCTGTAACTCCTTCCATGGGTGATTGTTTCCAATTCTAAGAAGGGACAAAGTGTCCACACTTTGGTCTTCGTTCTTCTTCAGTTTCATGTGTTTTGCAAATTATATCTTATATCTCGGGTATACTAAGTTTCTGGGTTAATATCCACTTATCAGTGAGTACATATCATTTGAGTTCTTTTGTGATTGTGTTACCTCACTCAGGATGATGCCCTCAAGGTCCATCCATTTGCCTAGGAATTTCATAAATTCATTCTTTTTAATAGCTGAGTAGTACTCCATTGTGTAAATGTACCACATTTTTTGTATCCATTCCTCTGTTGAGGGGCATCTGGGTTCTTTCCAGCTTCTGGCTATTATAAATAAGGCTGCTATGAACATAGTGGAGCATGTGTCCTTCTTACCGGTTGGGACATCTTCTGGATATATGCCCAGGAGAGGTATTGCGGGATCCTCCTGTAGTACTATGTCCAATTTTCTGAGGAACCGCCAGACTGATTTCCAGAGTGGTTGTACAATCTTTCTTTCAGCTACTCACCATGCAATCTGAACCAATTATGAGAAGATTGCATGAGATACTTTGGGTATACGCTCCAGAATAGCCTGCCCTGCTCCTTCATCTTCCTAATTTGCCATTCGGGGTGGCAGTTTATCTGTCTTCAGCAAGGACTCTGCCTCAAGAAGTCGAGAACCTCATCTCATCTAAAATAGCTGAGACATATACAAATAAGCATTGGTTCGCCACACTATATATCAAGGGAATTGTTACATCATGACCCATGATCTCTTCCACTCGGAAGGGTCTCCCAAGCGCTGTTAAGTGAAACTTCCCCAAGCCAGCTTTTAAAAGTCATAAAGCCCTGACCCAGAATTGTTCCTGTCTAAAAGAACTGCAGGGACATAAATGAAGAAGAGACTGAAGGAAAGATGGTCGGTCCAGTGACCAGCCCAACTTGGGATCCATCTCAAGGGGAGGCTCCAAGGCCTGACACTATTACTGATGCTATAGTGTGCTTACAGACAGGAGCCTAGCATGGCTGTCCTGTGAGAAGCCCAACAAGCGACTGAATGAGATAAAAGCAGATACTTACACCTGTGCTTGAATTAGGGAAAGCCTGAAAGAAGCTGAGGAGGAGGGCAACCCCATCGGAAGACCAGCAGTCTCAACTAACCTGGATCCCTGAGATCTCTCAGATACTGTGCCACCAACCAGGCTGCATACAGGAGCTGGTCCAAGGTCTGAGGTCTCAGACACATCTACAGCAGAGGTTTGCCTGGTCTGGCCTTAGTGGGAGAAGATGTGCCTAACCTTCCAGAGACTTGAGGCCCCAGGGAGTGAGGAGGCCTGGTGGGAGGAGGTGGGGCACACCCTCTTGGAGACAGGGGTTAAGAGGAGTGAGATAAAGAACTGTGAAAGGGCAGACCAGGATGGGGCAATGACTGGACTGTAAAAAATAAAAGTAATAAAAATGAAATAATATAACAACAATAATAATATCGTATTTTTTAAAAGTCATAAGGCCCTTCTAGTGTTTATTCAGAGACACTTTATCTATTCTTTCCCCTGGGGGGGGGGGACTGTTGCTTTTTTTTTTTTTTTCATGCTTAATAGCCCAACACAAATCACTAGTCAGTGCTAAGGCTGACAAGCCCAGGAAAGGACGGTCCATCCAGCAGCCAGGAAAACCAAAGTGCCTGTGCCATAGTAAACCAAGGGCCCAGGATTGGAAACATCTGTTGACCACTCTGCTCCCGACCTGTCAGTGTTTTGAAATGAATGATTAAAAACCAATGAGTCCTTCTTGGGTAGCAAGATGCTACATGCGAAGACCATCACTCATTCAAGTTGATGTCTTAGTTCCACAGGGAAAGGGCAAAACGGATGGAGGACCAGTGATTTATCGCCATCACCAAGCGATTCAAATATGCCAACATAGGCTGTAAAGATAAAACATCATCTTTTTCAAAGACAGGTCAGTGGAGAAAACAGCAAGACCACTAGGAGACTATTAGGTCTTGATAGTTTGCCCACCAGCACATAAGGGTTGTATTTGGGTTTTTGTAGCATGCACATATGCTACCTTAGGCATGACTCTTATAGTCTGAACAAATTATGAGCTCACCATCTTCTTCTGCTCCTACTCACCTCTCTACTGATTCATTGGTATCTGGATTCTTTTGCCAGTCAGAGCCCACTGTAAAAATCCCAACATCGGTGGCACCAAATGAGTCAATGACTGTTCATGCCACAAGGACTCCAAGCGCAAGGACAAAAATTACAAGATGTAATCCCTCGATTCAGTTTGTTTCCTTGGCCTGTTCCTCCACAGAAGGGGACTGTGCACTTGCAGAGTGGCAGGATGCTGTCAGAGGCGTCTATCTGTACAATGTAGAGCACTCTGGATCCAGGAACCAAAGGACAGCAGCTGCCCCCTCCAACACTAAATACATAACACATTCACTTCCATAATTATTCGTGTGTGTGTGTGTGTGTGTGTGTGTGTGTGCATACATAGTCACACCATGCATTTCTAAACTTCTTTTTCATTATTATTAGATACTTTCTTTATTTACATTTCAAATGTAATCCCCTTTCCTAGTTTCCCCTCTGAAAATCCCCTTCCTCCTCCCCCTGCTCACCAACCCACCCAATCCCACTTCCTGGCCCTGACATTCCCCTATATTGGGGCATAGAACCTTCACAGGACCAAGGGCCTCTCCTCCCATTGATGACCGACTAGGTCATCCTCTGCTACATATGCAACTACAGCCATGAGTCCTATACCATGTGTTTTCTTTGATTGGTAGTTTAGTCCCAGGGAGCTCTGGGGGTACTCGTTAGTTAATATTGTTGTTGCTCCTATGGGGCTGCAAAACCCTTCTCCTCCTTCTTTCTCTAGCTCCTTCATTGGGGACACTGTGCTCAGTCCACTGTATGGCTGTGAGCATCTGCTTCTGTATTTGTCAGGCACTGGCAGAGCCTCTCAGGAGACAGCTATAAAAGAAGACTAAAGTTTAGATACTTCGATCCTTCTTAGAAGGAGGAATAAAATACCCATGGAAGGAATTACAGAGACAAAATTCAGAGCAGAGACTGGAGGAACAACCAACCAGAGACTGCCACATCTGGGGATCCATCCCATAAACAACCACCAAACCCAGACACTATTGCAGATGCCAACAAGTGCATTTCTAAACTTCTACGCATCATGTTGTTTCTTCTGTCTTGACCCAAGTACCCAAAGTCCTTCCCTCTCCAGATTTTGTTTCCCACATTCCTCCCACCTTTCAAAAGAAAGAAGAAATATGTAAGACTTGGTAACCTGTTCCAAGACAAACAGAATTTGTTAGATTAAGAATGGATAAGTGTCCTGATCCCTACCATCTGAAAAGATAAAAGCAATGTAATGAACTAATTAAGGTAATTCACGGTAAATCTGGGTAGGAGTAATTGAACAAGAAAAAGGAGAACTAACCCCCAGTCTCTGCCTTCTGCCTAACTCTCACTCACACAAGACAAGAAGTTTAGACTCAAGAGTCCTTGTATCAAAGGATGGTGACTCTGGGGATGGTGGAGGACCTAGGAAAACCTGCCTTCTGACTATGACTTAAAAAATGACTGTAGCAGCTTCCTTCTTCTAGTGACATATTAGTGTCTAATGCTCACATTCTCCATGAGCGAGGCAAATCAAAACCAAAGGAAAGGATAAAACCTCCTGATGCCTCCAGTTCAAAATGCCTGGGTCTCCTTTTCTTGAATCAAGTTATCCAAAAACCCATCCTATCTTTGGGGCAAATGTCTTAAGATTCCATTTTATTTGACTACTGGAAAAAATGTTCTTTTCATTATTTTACTAAATGTGGCCTCCCCTCCTATAAAAAAAAATGACAATAAAATTTGACTTTCTAAGTCTGGGGATACAGCAAATAATATGGCCACTGGGAGCTTGCATATAAAATTCTGGAGGGAACAAAAAAAAAGTTTCTCTCTTGTCTTTCACTTTATAAAAAGCTTTCTCTTGGTGAAATGTCATTGTTCCCTTCAGGACAAAAATACTTAGGGGAAGCACAAGTGCTCTTGAAATGATGAAAATAAAAACTATCATTCTTTCTTGGGATTCTTGGTACTGTCATTAAGCTGAATGACTTAATTGTAAGTGAAGAAACCGGTATGTTCTCTTGAGGTATTTTCCGTTCCTCTCTTAGCATGGGCCTTTGGCTTTGACGTCACTAACAGTCAGTGAGAGTCAAGACAGACTGTGGTCAAGCAAAACCACGGCTAGAGGAAAGCCCACCGATGTGGCTCCTTCTGCCGCTGTCATTTGCTGCTGGCATGTTTCATCACACTCTATTGCGTAAGGGGTGGTCCGGCCCGGCTATTCCTGGAAAACCAACGCACCACAGCGTGCGGCAGCTCCCCCTGGAAGCCATCCACAACTAAAGCCTGCTCACAGTATTTATGTAGGGCTGTAAGACAGCTCGCTCCTTGAATGAAAATCCATTTTCAAGCTGGATGCATTTGTGGAGATGCTGGGGCAAAGATGACTTCCTTGTGTTGTTTATCCCTCTGCACACAGGAACTCTGCTTTCTATAAATCATCCTGTGGAAATGGAAATTGAGGCTCACCAGCTAATTAAAACATTATTTATGGGAGCTTTAGATTAAGTATAGAAAGGGGGAAAAAAAACCAACCACATGAGAACTACTTCATCGTTGTTCTATGGGAGTCTGTGTATGTCTCTGTACATGTGCAAAAATTCACTCCTCATTAACGTCTCTAAAAGCGTGAAAAGAAGACGTGGGATTAACTCATCCTCGAAATCATCTTCATATCCAGTGTCATCAAGTCCTAGACATGACTCTCTTAAGTAGAATGAGAAGTATCAAAAAAGAAAGTGTATGAGCACCAAAATACCCACCACCCAACTTTAAACATAAAGTGTGAGCTGGGGAGAGGTTTGGGGTAAAATGCTTGCCATACAAACACGAAGACATAAGTTCAAATCCCTAGTGCCCATTTAAATGCCTGGGAATGGCAGGACACATATAGAACCTTACCACTTAGTGTAGGTTCTCTACAGCGCTCTCGAGACTTCCAGTCTATGTTCAGTGAGAGACCTTGCCTTAAAAATAAAGTGGACAGTGTACTTATGTATAATAATAAATAAATCTTTGAAAAAATAAAGTGGAGAAACACTCAGCGTTGATCTCCGGTTTCCACAGGAAGATCACAGGCACATATGTGTACCTCCATCTACATGCTCAAGGCACTTACCTTCCTATTCCCACACAAACACATGCATATATAATAGACATACATATATAATATTATATATTTGTATATGTATTATATATGGTAGAAGCATACATACACACATAGATGTACACATACACAATTATACACAAGACAAATGAAGCAATAATAAAAGATTTTAAGCTTCAAAATGCCTGTGATGGCAAATCTTGCCCATCAATTTGAAAATATCTAGAATCCACTAAGACCATTCAGGCTTGGCATACTTGTAAGGGCTTTTTTCCTTGATTGGTTTATCTAAGGTAGGAAGACTCCCCCTGATTCTGGATCGCTTGTGGTCAGAAGATCCACTCTAAACCTAGGCCATGCCTTCTGATAGCAGCCCACATAAAAGAACATGGAAGAAGGAAGGTTTTATAGTTTGTCTGCTTACCTTCACTCTTCCTGCCAAAGGCATCAGTCCTGCTGCTAAGGCATCCCTTTGCTGGTGTTAGAACTCACTTCTTCAGAATTTCAGTATAGACAGGAAACCCCCTGAGACATCTGGCTTCATGGACTGAACAAGTACTAGATTCTTGGCCTTTTTATCAGGAGACAGCTATTCCTAAACTAGGCAGACCATATCCTGTAAACAATAAATCTCCATTTGATAGAGAGAGAGACAGAGAGGCAGAGAGAGAGAGAGAGAGACAGAGAGAGATACAGAGAGAGAGAGAGAAAGAGAGAGAGGCAGAGAGAGAGTCTTCCTATCAGTTCTTTTCCACTAAAGAACACTAATACAATGCATCTTAACAATTCCATCTCCTGTCTTCATGAAAAAATTAATCCAGAATGTGCTTCTTCTTATTCCGATGATGTTCTTTGTCACTTTGTCACCAATAGACTATACTACATGTAAGGGTTAAGTTCTCAACTTCTGTGTGACATTTTTATTCTGTACATGTTGTAATGATGTGGTGGTTTTACTTTTGGTTTGTTTGCTTTGAGCTCTGTGCTGCATTTGTGAGATCTGTCATAGGATCATGTCCTTACCACGAAATATCAGAATAATGAAATAAGTGGTGTACATGACTGATTTTAGTTCATTGTCTTCATCCTTATTACCGGTGCATTACTGCAGTCTCCTGGCAGTTCTTACTGTAACAAGGTTTTCTGGATCCCCACCCCTAGTCTCTTTGTATCCTAAAATAACTTGCTACCATGTCAGATGTGAACCTATGAACACGATGTTTAAAATACAAATGTGCGAAAAAAAAAAAATATCCAGGAGTCTCTATTCTGTACTACAAGTGCAAACATTCAGTCCTTACTTACAAACCATTGGGGTCATTCTCATGATCTTCAGTCCATGATGTAGATCTTTGTCAATTCAGTGCCCTGTCCCAACTCATCTCCATAGTTACCTTCTTCATCTTGCTGCATTTCTATCTGAGGGTCTGGCTGAAGGTCCACCTATACTACAGCAAACTAGGTGATTTATTATCCCAGATAATAATGAAAGGCAGAAACTGGTGAATAGACAGCCATGCTTCTCACTTACAGCAGAATTATTCTGATACATCCCACATGGCCTTTAGAATCTCTCAAATAGGCTAGTGGTTGACTCATCTTGTAAAGGCGCTTGCTACCAAGCCTGATAAAGCGGAGTTCAATCCGAATAACCCACACATATGTAAGGAGGGAGTTCTACATATTGTCTTCTGATCGCCACGTGTGTACTATCACACACACACACACACACACACACACACACACTAATTATACGAATAAAGTCTTGATGAACATACAGCCTGGTTGTTCATAGCAACCACATCTTCTGCAACCTAGCATTCACTGGTTTTCTTTTCTTCCCCTCTCACGTCTCTACTCTCCAGGTGAGCTTGGAGATCACCATCTGCAGCCAATTCTGGTAGCAATTGTCCAGAAAAGCAGGCCCTGAATCAAGGACCAAAGTACAATGGGAAAACTTGAATTTCCATCAAATGAGTTTTGGAAAGCAAGTGTATGCTATCAGCAGCCTAAGATTCCCAATTCATAAAGACGCGCTGGTAAGCCTGGGGATTAATTTTTCATGATCAGTAACAAAAATGTGTGTATCCCCGGATGTTCTGCAGAGCTAAGTGATCAGCACTGAATGGTATAAGGCTACACATGGGGTCAAATTTTGAAGTAGAACTAGCTGTACTTTGGACCTTGATTCAGGGTCTGCTATTTGGACAGCTACTACCAGAATTGGCTGTAGATGGTGATCTCCAAGATGAGATCGTGTATCCGTTGTGTTTTCTCGTTGTTGTGGTAAAATGCCTGACAAAATCCGTTTAAGGAGAGAAGGCCTCTAAATTTGAGTCCAATAAAGACAATGTACTGCACCATCTCAGGTGATCCAATCTAGTGAATCTCTCACAGGTATGTCCAGAGGCTACCTAATTTATTTAGTCTTTTACAGGCAAGTCCATGGGTTTGTTTCTTAGGTGATTGTGTATCTTGTAACATTGACAGTATCACCCATCACAGATCATTCGCCAGTAAGACAGCAAGCAGCGTCCTCTAGATAAAAATGAAATGTTGGTTGGCTGTAGCCTCAGAACTATTGAGATACTCAACCTTTAGTGAGTCAAATCCAGACAGATGTATGATTGCATACCATTAGAAAGTTATACCTCCGGCTTATGCATTGGCATTGCCCTGGAAACATAAGAGAATGTCAGTAGTTATAAAGACTGTAGGATTGCATAGTTTTCATTGCATGTTCCAGAAGCTATTAAAAAGGAAGACTGTATTTTAGGACAGCTAACTGCCAACTGTGAGGACGCTGTAGCGTCAGGAACACCTGCAGCAATCTTCACAGAAACACAGCTTGTAGCCAGCAGGCAACTGCTAAACACCATGTCAAGTCTCACTCCCCAGTGGGATAGAATTGAAAAGGTCGTTAAATTCACAGCCCAGGATGCCTCCTATGTAAACCCCAAAGACCCAAACCAGTACCAGAAGAAACCTAACACATAGAGTACACATTTCTGCTTGTGGATGTTGTAGCAACTTTGATGTTCTCTGCCCTGTGAGTTCTCCGGGGTTTTGTAAGCTGTTCCTTGCCCTAACTAGTGAAGACTATCACATAAGCATCCCAAAGGCTATCCCCACCAAAAAGAGGCAACACATGATGGTTTTGGGTTATTTGAGGTCATGTCCTGACTTCCATTATTTTTTTTTCTGAATCAATAACTGCCATCAATTCTCAACATATGGAAAGTTTATCTCTGTGATTTGTTGCTAAAAATAACAGAGGGATCTGGAAGTATGGGAGAATTGTTATATTAATTAAAAAAGAAATGCATAGAAATTGATATTGAGGTTACAGGCCTGAGGTTGGAAGAATAAGTGAAATATGGAAGAAAATAGAGGATATCAGTTACTAGTCAAAGGAATTATGGTATGGTGTAAGATTTAGCATCCTAGTAAATTCTTGGCACCTACACTAATGCACTGAATTGCAAGAGGAAATCAGAGATATGACAACTGTCTTAGCAAAGCATTGAAGGTAGCAGAAAGCACAGTTTTGAATCCTCTTGGGATGATATCCTGATCCCTAGGGCACCATGTTTTCAAGGTGGTTTTCCATTCATTGCACGGGTCAGGAGACACGTCATATGGTGCTATCTCTCACATGAATACCATACGTAGACTTAGAAGCAGGCTCTTGTTTGCATTCTTAGACATTTAAACTGAAAAATGTACCAACTATTTATTTTTTGATTTGTTATAATATACCATAAATAACTAGAAAAATAACAATTGTAGACTAGAACAGAATTGTTTCATGTTTTATTAGACTCCTTTATGTCTAGCTTAAAGATACTCAGTTTTCCATCTCATAGTTCTGTCTTCAATCTATCCTGAGATGATATTTGTGGTGAATATATATATATATATATATATTGGGTGGTGTCATCAATGGCCTTTTCAGATGATTGTGAAAACTCATCTTCAATACTGTATTAAATTTCTACTAGTGGCCATTTCTTATGTTAGTCCCTAAAACTTTATCAGTGAATTTTGGGGAATGCTGTCTCATTAAACACCACTGGTCTCCTTCAAAACCTGACCCCATGCATGACCTTGGACCATTTAATGTTACCCACTTAGCTCTGCAGAACATCCATGTGTGTGTATACATAAACATTTTCATTACTCAGCATCAAACAATAATCCCCAGGCTTATCAGCGAGTCTACGAATTGGGAAACTCAGACTGCTGATAGCATACACTGGCTTTCCAAAATTCATTGGATGGAAATTCAAATGTTTTTTTCATTGTGTTAAATATATTAACAGGTTCTTTTCCGTTGTCTTGAAATGTCAAAAAAATCTCAGGGGAAAATGCTCATGGTTTATCTGCAAATTTTCTTCTTTAAAATAGAGTGCTCAGTGAAGGAAAAAAAAATGCTGCTCTATCAAATGCACGGGAGCTTCTCTTCCAGACTCTTCGGCTTTTGATAGAAAGCAGAATGCTGCATGATCCACTGTAAAACACTGTGTGTGCACACGTGTGTGTGTGTGTGTGTGTGTGTTTGTGTGTGTGTGTGTGTGTGTTTATGTGTTTGTCTGAGTATCTGTGTGTGTGCATGTGCATGTGTGTGTGTGTGTATGTGTGTGTGTGTGTGTGTGTGTGTGTGTGAGAGAGAGAGAGAGAGAGGGAGAGAGAGGCATGTATTCCATATGCACACGGGTGTGCTTGCCCCCTGTGCACACCTGTGCAGGCCACAGGTTGACGCTGGATGTCCTCTGACACCACTTCCCGCATTTTTCCTTGTTTGTTGGAAAAGAGTGTCTCACTGCACCTGGAATTTGTCAATTCTGCTGGCTAGCTGACCAGCAATGCCCAGGGATCCTCCTACCCTCACCCTCCACCACGAGGTTTCTAGTTGTGTGTCACACCCACCCTTCATTGCTCATGTCTTACCATCTCTGCAAAGGTTAACAAAGAAGAATCTGCCATCGCAGCCTTGTTATTAAAATGGCTTTGACTTCTCAAACTCCCTGACAGGACCCCTAGCAACAACCTTCAAGCATCTACAGACTGGATCTTACGACCTGTTCTCTTGACAGAACATAAACAATAAGGAATCTCTGAAGAATAGCAGAGGTGAAGGCGCTGTGGTTACCTCACACTCGAATGACGTCCTGTCAGAGCCTAGTACTGTCCACGTGCACCAGCCGAATAGGCTGTTTCAAACCTGAGGAAAATAAAATCTATAACTGAATCAGCAGTGATGCTCTCATTATGTCCTGGTCTTCCAGGTGAAAAATCCAAAGGGAAACAGAGGAGTGAACTGTTAACAGAAAGCTTTGATTGCTTTATTTAGAATATCTCATGAAACCCAGTAAATATATCTATTTCTGTTGTCTATTACTCTATTACTCATTTTGAAACTGCATTTCCATTTCTGAATGAACTACGCTACATTTACATGTTTGGTAGCTATCATGAGTTTATTGACACGTGTGTTAAGCATATCATATAACCCAGGTGCTCATATGAGAAACAACTACGTTATTTTTAAGCTTTCTTTTTATCTATTAATCATTCCATTTGTTTACATCTCAAATGATATCCCACTTCCTGGTTGGCCCTCCACAAACCGTCCCCCATCCGACATCTGCCCTCTCCCCCTCCCCTTTGCCTCTATGAGGGTGCTCCCCCATTATCTATGAAGAGAAAATCACAGATGTTAGCCTAGTAAATGAACCAGGAAGAAAGCACCACATCTGAATCTCAGTAGCCGTGTGAACAGCCCATTCAATGTGCACTCGGGAAGTGTTTGGCTCCTCCTGCAGACATAAAGGTTTTGAAAAAGTAAGCAAGGCTTTTGAATTCTAAAGGACTACCCAGTTATTTGTCAGCAGTGGGAGATGAAGAAAGATGGGGTTTGTGAAGAGTTAGTATCGTAGTTAGGGTGGGTTTTACTACTGTGAAGAGACACCATGACCAAGGCAAGTCTTTTAAGGATAACATTTAATTGGGGCTGGCTTACTGGTTCAGCGGTTCAGTCCACTATCATCAAGGTGGGAACATGGCAGCATCCAGGCAGGCATCGTACAGGAGGAGCTGAGAATTCTTTGTTTGTTTGTTTGTTTGTTTGTTTGTTTGTTTGTTTTGAGACAGGGTTTCTCTGTATAGCCCTGGCTGTCCTGGAACTCACTTTGTAGACCAGGCTGGCCTAGAACTCAGAAATCTGCCTGCCTCTGCATCCCAAATGCTAGGATTAAAGGCATGCGCCACCACACCCCAGCTGAGCTGAGAATTCTACATCTTCATCTGAGGGCTGCTAGCAGAATAGTAGCTTACAGACAGCTAGGAAGAGGGCCTGGCTCGCAAGGGCTCAAATGCTATAAGCAGAACAATGGATTTCTCTTCCAATCCTACTTGGATTCTTTGATTGGCATGTCCTCCAAAACGCATCTTTCTGGGTTCTCATTTGGGTGTTTAACAAAGACTGAGTTTTGAGGTCAAGACTCTTCTGGGAACCATGCTTTCTATCATACAAACACTCTAACCACTGTGTCCTTACTGAGAGCTCACAGAGTCTGAAGTTCCAGCTACTCATTCAAATTTAAACCTTTCCAGTTGAAAATGAGAAGCTGCCCCCTTCTCTTTAGTCCTCAAAGTTGGGCACCCGGGGATTCTCAGGGGTTCATCTGAGAAGTTCTGGGTTTGCCTGCACTAAGGATTGCTCAGGGACTGGAACTACAGGTATTACCCATTCTACACAGTAACTTGATTCTTTCCAGTCTTAAAATGAAAAATAGAATGATTTTCTTCTGTAAGACTTTCACCATAGTCTACCACCCATGAATATCTCATGCTTTAAAGGAGTCGTGGGGGCAGTGGGGGATATGAGAGCAACAAAAAGCAAATGGAAAGAAAAAAGCCAGAGAGATGGCTCAGCTTGCAAAGTGCTGCCATGGGGACACAAGTACCTGAACCGAGGTAAAGGCTGGGTGTGGCGGCACTTGCTTGTATCCTAGAGCTGGGGAGGCAGGAACAGGTGCAGACTGATTGATGATAAACAAGTCCTAGTGTGAGAACTTATCTCACAAAGAAACAAGGGGGGTGACTATGAGTAATGACACCTGGGGTTGAGCTGTGGCCTCTATGTGCATACAAGCACGTGCACACGCATGTACCTGCACACGCACACAAAGAAAGGGAGAGAGGAAAGGAAGGAGGAAGGGAGGGAATAGAAGGGAAGGAAAGGAAAGGAAAGGAAAGGAAAGGGAAAGGGAAAGGGAAAGGGAAAGGGAAAGGGAAAGGGAAAGGGAAAGGGAAAGGGAAAGGGAAAGGGAAAGGGAAAGGGAAAGGGAAAGGGAAAGGGAAAGGGAAAGGGAAAGGGAAAGGGAAAGGGAAAGGGAAGGGAAGGGAAAGGAAAGGAAAGGGAAGAGAGAGGAGGAGAGGGGAGGGGAGGGAAGAGGAGAGGAGAGGGGAGGGGAGAGGAGGGGAGGGGAGGAGAAGAGAAAAGGAGGGAGTGACAGGAGGCCTCAGGGAACCAAGAGGAAAGGAAAAACCCCAGGAAGTCACAGAAATGGGTGTAGAAAACACCAGACTTGCTTGTCAACATTCATTTTCCTCCTCTTCAAAGATCTGGTTTTGATTAGGTATATAACAATTGCCACCCCCATCCCACCCCATAGATGTGATTTTAGAACGGGCTTGGCTACTCCTGCTGCCCCCAGGGATTGGCCCTGATTGACATGGATCAGTCATTGACACTGTACTCCCTGCCAATGATGAAGCCTCAAGAACAGACCTGGGATCCATTTCTCACTACCATGACACCAGCAGAAGACCCACGGGACTTCTGCAGAGTGCGTCTCTGGACTTAAGCAAACACAGAATGAGGTGGCCCCTTTTCTGCCTCTGGCTGTTGTCACATCTGGAGGTGACTTGAATCTGCCACAGCCTTTCTCCAACCGCAAGGAAAATGAGCTTTAGCAAGGAGCCTCACTGACAGGGACAAGAATGGAGACACGGAAGGACACTGGGTTCTAAAATTAGTCAGCCTCTCCTGTGGCAATAAACAACTCCAATGTGTTAGTGGCTTAAGGCAACGCGTATTTATTTCCCTGTGTCATCTGAGGGCTGTGGGACTTCTGGCTTCTGACCATCCCAAGTGTCTTCACATTCCAGACCCAGGCTGAGTCGCAGCTGTTACTGAGAGCTGTTGTTCTCCTGGTACATGGCTGCAACCTGCCAAGGGGAGCAGAGCCAAGCCATCCCTTCAAAGTGTCTGCATGGCTGTGTCATGGCTGAGCTCTCAGGGTGACACATAATCTGGGGAATATAATGAGGCAAGCCAGAATCGATAAGGGGAGGAGTCTTTGAGGAATCAAAGGGAAGTGAGTGGGAATATCTGAATGTCATCAAACAAAAACAGGGGTCTCATTGTTTCAGGGACCCAGTGGTGGCATGGTTGAGACAGTGGTGGATGCATCCTCAGGCCCTTCTGGATGTCCCCAGCTATGACATAACATATTCCTTGATGTGTAATTCTGAGTTTTCTGTGGCCTGTTCCTTTTACAAGGAGATAATCTAACCATCCACTGCAAGCCCCAAATGTTCTCCCATTCAGAAGTGGAAGTGTAAACCTGAGACTGCCACCAGACTAGGTAAAAGAAAAATCCCATCAGACTAGATAGAAGAAAAATCCTGCCTTTGCAGGCACAGATTGCCTTTCCAAAGAGATCAGCATTTTCCTCCACAGATGTGAACAGTGAGCTAAGTCTCCTATAGTGGTGGGATAGGTCTAAGGCTGGGTGGTAAAAGGCAGTATAGGCTACAGCTTTAGTATAATGCCAGAGATGCTTTGGGGTTTATTTTCATGTCACTAAATACAAGACCTATAGGGGCTGGGGAGGTGGATCCATGGGTCAAGTGACTGGGGAGCAGCATGAAAAATTAGTTCAGATCCTCAATAACTACGTAAAACTCAGGTATGGGAATACATGTCTATAATCTGATCACAGAGAGAATCAATGGGAGGAATCTGGCCAGCACCCAGGAGAAGAGATGGAGGGTATCTGAGGCTCACTGACCAGATGAAATGCTAAGTCCCAGGTCAAGTAAGAAAACCTGTCACAAAAAAATAAGGTGAAGACTGATAACAAAGGATACTTAATATTGACTTCTGACCTCCACACATTTGCAACTCTTCGTCTCCACACGTGTGTACATATGTGAACATACAAACACACACATACATAAAAACCGCATTCACACACACACACGTGCATGCATACCTATGCACATACATACCTAGAGAATCTGAGAAAGAAAGGAAGTCAAATTGACATCATTTTCCATTATCTGTTCAATCAAATACCTCTTATAGAGAACTAAAACAAACAAACAAACAAAACCCGTGTTAGTCAGTTTTAAAATTGTTAAGTGAGAACACCTGAGATAGTCAACTTCTGAAGCGGAACAAATGCTTCGTCTCCTGCTTTCAGAGGAATAGCCCACAGTCACATGACCCAGCTGCTTTGGGCCTGTGGGAAGGCAGGACACCATGTCAGGAATCACCCGAAAGAGCAAAGCTGCCCTCTAATGACAGCCAGGAAGCAAAGAGAGAAGGAGAAAGGCTGAGGTCCTGCCATCCCCCTCTTACATAGTCCAACCCCCTAACGTTTGAATCACCTCCACAGTGCCATAAACCATCAACCAACCTTCAGGACATTTCCACAGGCCTCCGCACATATGGAGTCTCTCATGCTAAGCCCCAAATTTAGAGGCATCTTCCTATGTGTTCTACTTCCTCCTTCATTTACATAGGATACAATATGGTCTGACTCATAGGTCAAAATATGTGTATAGACTTTGAGTAATTTAGTTACTATATCTACTGATCATATATAAGTACATATATACACATTTATGTATATAACATAAATACACTAATACTAATATGTGCTAGTACAAATGTACTTACATATGTATATACATATAAATACATATACTACTTATACTGTATATATACTTTCATACATATATGGGCAAATTTTGTATGTGAGTTTACACGTATTATATAGATATGAAATGTAAATACATACTGGTTACCATGAGAGAGAGTAGGTTTGAGTCTATCAGATGACAATGTTGAACTTTGCAATATAAGAAGTTTGTGGAGAGAGATAGACACAGGAGGTACACTTACACCTCTGCTATATCCCAGGATGACCTTGCAAGAACTTTCACTGAACTTTAAAGAACAACATTAACAAGGGCATTCAGGAGAGGATGGAGAGAGTTACGACAACCATCTTTGGTCCACTATGGTTTTTATTATGTTTTTCTTTTTCCTTCCCATTCCTTTCTGTAAGCACGTTGGAGCTGTGACCACAGAGGTGATTGGAGAATCATAGCCCTCCTGAAGTGATCTCCAAACAGAGAATTTTCCGATACATATCCTGAAATCACAGAACATGCAATTCCACAGGAGCTCCAGGAAGGCAGCATCTCTGCTTAGGAGATGGAAATTTGGAAGCTCGTCGCTATAATCTGTGGTTATGATTTCAAGCTCCCCCAGTGATGTCGGGAAGCAAACCACAGGCTCCCAGTGCTAGGAGCCTTTATTGTAATCCAATAAAACCTTAACAACCACTCTTCTTTTTATGATAAATTAAGGGCCTCATCTGCTTTGAAGCAGCCCCTCTGCCCCGGCGTTTACCTCATACAGAATCCGTCCTAAAGAAACACAGGATGCAGATGGGGATAATGATGGCAAAGAGGAGAGAGGCCAGATTCCCCACCTTGGTTTCACGGATTCGGAAATCTTAAAACAAATACAAAGTTCTCTTTCTCTAAAGAACCGACTGTTTAGGGTGAGACTCCGCTTGGAATCTCTGGCAATATCTTACGTATCCTTACTTTTCAACTTTGCACGTCAATAAAGCCCAGCACCGTGAAATGATGACAGGGGCAGCCAGAACTGAGGTCATGAGGACAATCTACCTACGCCTAATTTAATCTTATGTTTTCTCATTTAAAATGTATTCAGAAGCTCAAATTCTGCCTGCGTTGCCAAGATTTAGTTTACCACCCTCATCTCTGTGAATTCATCTGTTGCAGAGTGGCTTCTAAATCCAAAACAAACTTCAAACAAGGGCCACGTTTAGTTCACAACCTTAACTGCTTCCTGGGTTTCGAGGCAAACGGACATCCAACTACAGCAATGCCTACATGCGTGTGCTAAAAGGATTTCTGAGGTCATCCAAGAAAGGCCCGGATGATTTAGAGCCTATGCTAAAAAGAGGGAAATAATGGTAAAGTTGAAATAGAAAAAAATTTCTAATTTACTTTAATATCATTAAAATGTCTCAATGGAGAAAAAAAATATGGGGAGTTAAATTGTCATTTTCCAAATTTTTCCAGAACCAATATCTTTAAAAAACATTTTAACAGTATCATTTTTCTTCATTTAATTAAAAATCATGAATGATATGTGTTCATCTCTCATCATCATTACACCATACATACATATGTAACATTACAGTCTGATATATGAGCACACTCACCAGTCTAGAAGTTTCAAAGTGCAGAGCCTAGATCCAGGCAGGCAATTTACCACGTCCCCAAGAAATTATATAATCTCTCTGAGCATCTTAAAGTGGAAGGTTTACTCTAGAACTATGCCTGACAAATACAGAAGTGGATTCAAACAGCCATCCATTGGATTGAGCACAGAGTCCCCAATGAAGGAGCTAGAGAATGGACCCAAGGAGGTGAAGGGGTTTGCAGCCCCATAGGAGCAACAACAATATGAACTAACCAGTACCCCTAGAGCTCTCTGGGACTAAAACAACAACCAAAGAAAACACATGGTGGGACTCATGACTCTAACTGCATATGTAGCAAAGATTGGCCTAGTCGGTCATCAGTGGGAGGAGAGGTCCTTGGTCCTGTGAAGGTTCTATGCCCCAGTATAGGAAAATGCCAGGGCCAGGAAGTGGGAGTGGGTGGGTTGGTGAGCAAGGGGAGGGGGAAGGGATAGGGGGTTTTCAGAGGAGAAACCAGGAAAGGGGATAACATTTGAAATGTAAATAAAGAAAATATCTAATAAAATAAATATTCTTTGCCTAAAACAAAGATATCAATACTAAATATTGAATTTAAAGTTTTTCCAGCATAAATAGGTGAAGAAAACAGCTCATGTACACACTGGGAAGTCCATATGTACTGGTTATCAACTTGATGCAACCTGGGGTCTCCTGGGTAGGAGGACCCTCAAGTGAAGACTTGCCTCTATCAGACTGGCCTATGGACAGGTCTTTGAAACAATGTCTTAGCTGATAATTGATATAGAGGGGCCCAGCCCACCCTGAGCAGCACCAACGCTAGACAAGATTATTAATGCTTACTCTATACCAGGGACATTTTTATCCAAAATGCTAAATATAAGCCAGGTATGTTGGTATACACTTATAATCCCAGCACTTATAAATAGAGGCAGAAAGATGGACTTGACAGGTGAATCGGCATATAAGTAAAGGAAGTTTAGCTCCCAGATCTAAGTGTCTTACTTAGAGCAGAGCTTTGCAGCTGTAAGTCATGAAACACCATGACTAAACAGGTAAGTGGCAGAGCAAAGCATTTGTCTGGCTTATACTTCCATATCACTGTTCATCATCAATGGAAGTCAGGACAAAAACTCAAGTAGGGCAGGATCCTGGAGGCAGGATCCAATGCAGAGCCACGGAGGGGTGCTGCTTATTTGCTTGCTTGCTTGTGTGTGTGTGTGTGTGTGTGTGTGTGTGTGTGTGTGTGTGTCTTTTCTCTAAGTTTTTATTAGTTATGCACTTCTTTTTTGTTGGTTATTTTATTTATTTACATTTCAAGTGCTATCCCCCTTCCCAGTTTCCCCTCCACAAGCCCCCTATTGCCTCCTCTCTCCTCCCTGCCTCTATGAGGGTGCTTCCCCACCAGCCCACCCACTCCTGCCTCAGTGGCTTAGCTTTCCCCCATTCTGAGTCATCAAGTCTCCACAAGACCAAGGGGCTCCCCTCCCAGTGACACCAGATAAGGCCATCCTCTGCTACATATCCAGCTGGAGTCATAAGGCTTGCTGGGTTTTCTTTCTTGTAGAACCCAAAAGCACCAGCCAGAGTTAGTTCCATCCAAACTAGGCTGGGACCTCCCACATCAATCACTGATCTTATGGGGGCATTTTCTCAATGAGGTTTCCTCCTCTCAGATGATTTTAGTTTGCATCAAATTGACATAAAACTCTCTAGCACACTATGTTTAATGTTTCCAATAAGGAGTGTGAAACAAACTTAGAACATCAAATGTTTGGATATAAGTCAGAAGCAAGTTATGTTCTGAAACTGTACAGTTACACACCCATTATATTTAAAAGGGAGGCCATGCTTGCTGAGAAAGGACAGGAGAAATACAAATCTTTCCAAAGTTATCCCATAAACCCTTGGTTCATACCAAACATGACTTTTTTTTTCTTTGTTACTGATGATATACCCTTGGTAGGGAAAGGATGTATAGGTGTCTATCACAAAGATAACTCATGTGTAAAATACACAACCTTTGTTGGGCAATAATGGGCTATGAAAAGCTTACATACAGATACCCAGTGTCCCTGTGTCCTTATGTTCATGTGGCCACTTCCTGTCCTTATCCTGAGCATTTCAATATGACTTGCCAAAGCCCATGAAGTAAAAGAAATGGCAAGTGAGCTACAAGCAGACTTTTAAAGCAGTCGAGCACTGGGCCTGACATCCCACTGCTATTTAGAATGCTGCTGCCTGGTGACAAAACAATGGCCAAGTCTTCCCAATGACCCAACCAAACTCAAGGAATCTATCCTCCCCCACCTAAAGAAACTCAACATCACTACCACCCGCTGCATCATGAACACCAATAATAGTAACGAAAGGAGGCCAGCCGATAAATTCTCAAGAAATAACAGCTAACGTTTTAGATGACTATAACTTGATGTTACTCATTACACAGCAAAGTCTAACACATACACACACACACACACACTCACACACACACACACACACACACACTATACCATATCTTTAATAAACATTATCACTTTTAATAAACATCTTCTGCCTCAGTCCTCACAGACATTCAAGGATAATGTAATGTGCTCATGATAATTACAGTGGCAATCAATTATGGTTAACTAGGCAGTTTCAAACTAGTCTAACTGCATAAGATCAAAGACCTGATGTGACTTGGAAATTGACACAGGAGAGCTGGGGCTGAGGCCCCAGAGTTTAAATCTTCCCCCAAATGTATATGTCTCTAGGTTTAGTGCTCAATAATACATCAAATTAAATTCATGAAGACATGTGATATTTACATATGACTTATCACTTATGAACTACCTCAGGGTTAAGACTAAAAAGAAAATGTACTACATAAGTACAGTCCACAGTCTACATATGATGTACTACATATTTCATGGGTTATTAAATAAACCCTACTTTGGACCATCTTAGAAATGTTCTGCAGATATCATCGGTAGCTAAAATTTTGCCCCTGCTCGTGAATTAAAATGTGGAAAATTAATTGCATTCACCACACACATTATATTCTAAGTTCTGAAATGTTTTTTCTAATAAATGCCAAATAATGAAATATGATATTAAGTTTTACAAGACCTAAGGGCTTATGGTTGACATTAATTGCCCCAATTAAAACTAAATTTAAAGAATTGTTACTTAAAATACTTAAAAGTATCATATTATACTCTATGTTTATAAATAAAAAGGGGTCTAAAAATAAACTCCTATTCTGAAGACATTCATTTTTAACATCCTTAACTAATTAAAGCAAAGAAGAAATGAAATGAAAAGAAAAGTCTAAAGATAGAGAAGAAATTCTGGTAGAGTAGAATGGAAATTGTGGTAGAGTAGAATGAGAAGAAAATTAATTTCCCAAATCGTAAAATTTTGGATAATAGAAAATGCTTCAAAATCAGTGGTTTAAATGAGATTTGTATTTACGTCTTTTTTTTTCTTTTTCCTCTCACTTTTCACCTTCCCTCACAATATCCCAAAGATAATAATGGCGTTGTGCATTCCAAGGAGGCCATGTTTGAAGGTAATTGGGAGCTTCAGCCAATGCTGTTCAGAATGAAATCGGCGTTATCAATCTCTCAAATACAGTACGTACCCCCAGACCCTTGTTCAGCCAATGCTAAAAGCAAATGTCTGCTAATTGCCAGACTCTTCCCAAATGTCTTCCAAGTATTAGCCCATCCTCATAGTAACTGGAGATGTGGGTACTATTTTCTAACTCCCAAGTCACATGATGAGCATTGCCCTGGAGCCTATTTTCTTTTCCTCTATGCTGTATTGGCCCTGCATGCCAGAACAGCTTCGATTCTATCCTTAACATACGCTGGGCTGTAGAAATGGCTTAGTCAGTAATATGTTTGCCTTGGAAGCATAAGAACCGGAGCTTGATCCTCTAATCCTGAAAATGCCTTGCACAGTGATAAATGTTGTCATCTAAGTGCTAAGACAGGAGGATCTTGGGGAATCACTGAACATACAGCCTAGCCTAATGGGTGAGCTCCAGGCAAGGGAGAGAGACCATCTCTTAAAAGAGGTGAAGGCATTCTTGAAGATGACTGCCAAGGTTGTCCTCTAACCTCTACATATGCACATCCACATGCACATTCAACCAAAACACACATACACCAACATACACATTAATATACAACAGGTATGCACACATGCACATATGCACACATCAAGATATGCATTTATTACCCTGTGCTAGAGTGTAAAGCACAAAAGGTTTACAATGATGATAAAGATATGTGTGATCTCTTTTGCTTGGAAAGAGTCTGGATGGGAAATTAAAATTAATAGTGAGACAAACAATGGAAGAGGTGAGAAAATAATGGCTTTGAAGATGAATATAAACCATGTTTTAGAGACAAGATTCTACTTCCCTGGCAAGGGGAATCCACAGAAACCACATATCTATCTATCTATCTATCTATCTATCTATCTATCTATCTATCTATCTATCTTTCTTTCTTTCTTTCTTTCTATCTATCTATCTATCTATCTACCTACCTACCTATCGATACGTACATACATCAATCTACCATCTACCACATACATACCCATTATCTATATATCTATTATCTAGTTGTCACTTATCATTTACATCATGCCTAACATATTCATCTATGAATCAATCAACTGTTATTCAGTTATATAGTACTCACT
This sequence comes from Mus musculus, assembly GCF_000001635.26. Taxonomy (NCBI): domain Eukaryota; kingdom Metazoa; phylum Chordata; class Mammalia; order Rodentia; family Muridae; genus Mus; species Mus musculus. Next base: position 110,625,492 of record NC_000077.6, on the reverse strand, counting down.
TTTCTATCATCTATGTACTGATCTATCAATCATTTATTTACACCTATTTATTTACCATCTATCTGTCATCTACCTATTTATCTATCTCCTGTCTATCATCTACCTATCAATTCTGATATATTATATAGGCCCAAATATATTGTTTAGTGGAGAGAAAGAAAAAGAGAGAGAGAGAGGGAGGGAGGGAGAGAGAGAGAGAGAGAGGGAGGGAGGGAGGGAGGGAGGAAGGAAGGAAGGAAGGGAGAGAGAGAGAGAGAGAGAGAGAGAGAGAGAGAGAGAGAGAGAGAGAGAGAGAGAGAGAGAGAGAGAAACAGAAAGAAAGAATGAGTGGGCTGAAGAGATGGCTCAGCGATTAAGAACACTGACTGCTCTTCCAGAGGTCCTGAGTTCCATTCTAGGCAAACCACATGGTGGCTCACAACCATCTGTGATTAGATTTGATGCCCTCTTCTGGTATGTTTGAAGACAGTTACAGTGTACTCATATACATAAAATAAATAAATAATGCTTTACATAAGAAATAAATATGATGTACTTGTACTGCAATTCTGAATTAAAATGTGACCCCCTAAAGGGAGGAGTGTGGTTCATGGAACTCAGGAAATAAACTGAACTCACAAGTCTCAAAAAGCTCCTGAAACTTACATGACCCACAATGCCCATTCTCAAAGGCCATATAAATAGGGTTGCTGAGCAGAGGAGACTTTTGCCACTGGCTGAGCTACCTGCAGAAGACTCTGACATATAGAACACCCTGCAAGTCACACAAGATGTTCCAGGGATGCAGCTTTCATGTGTTGTTACCCAAGCTAGAATGAGCTTCTCACTGATGCAGCTGAATTTTATCCATCTAGTAGGTAGTTCTAATAAATTGATAAGTTCCCCAAACTTGTATGCAGGCATTTCTTTGGTTTATCTTTAGAGACCTGCCTGGATTGAATGGATGTTCACATGCCCCCAGGAAGAGTCTCACAGCAAGACTCAGCACTAGAATTGGGGGTGGGAGGAAGGTGGTAAATTCAGTTCATCACAGCCAGACTGTACATCTCTAGTAACAAGTTAACTCTGAGATAGGAATCCTCAATATTGCCAAGATCAGGTTCACACACAGCAACCAAAATTCCAGCAGACGCTCTGCATTGTTATTTCAACTGTACTTCATTAATTACCTCACTGAGGATGCAGGAAAAGCATGAACAACACAGATCCTTTAAAGCCAGTGTGTGAGTGTGTGTGTGTGTGTGTGTGTGTGTGTGTGTGTGTGTGTATTCCCCTCTGCCATAAAGCCAAAAAACATGATCCAGACAATAAATTATAGGAAAAATCAACCATAAGGAATTATTAAGTAGGTCATATTAATCTACCCAGTTAGTAATGTAAACAGAGAAAAGCTTGATTACATATAACTTATTAACAAAAACTGTAATTATGCAATAAGCTAAACCAAATGGATATGTGTCTTCAGTGGGTCAGTGTCCTGGATAAACATGCTGAATTTGGCCATCATATCTGAAGTTACAACAAATAATTTTAATGATGTTTATTTTTTTGCAGGTGTGTGTGCACGCACATGCCTATGTGCGTGTGCACATATAATGTGCATGTGGAGGACAGAGAACAACCTGCAGGAGTAAGGTTTCCTTTCTCCACGTGGGTTCCAGGATTAAACTCGGGTCATCAGGCTTGGTGACAAGCATCCTTACCCGCTGAGCCATCTTGCCAGTCCTATGGCAGGTACTTTTTAAAAAAGATTTATTTCTTTATCATATGTAAGTACACTATAGCTATCTTCAGACACTCCAGAAGAGGATGTCAGATCTTGTTACAGATGGTTGTGAGCCACCATGTGGTTGCTGGGACTTGAACTCAGGACCTTCGGAAGAGTAGTCAGTGTTCTTACCCGCTGAGCCATCTCTCCAGCCCCTATGTCAAGTATTCTGTGATTGTACATTCCCTCAAAGTTTTAAAACTACAGTGATATCATTTTTCTTAGACATTAATATAGATGCCCATTTGATATAAACTCATATAATCTCTGCAAAAATGTTATTAGGTTTTCTCTACAACCAAACTTTATAAATATATTCATAAGGTCCTTTGGAAAAAGAAGTAAACAGGTATAATAAATAACACAATAATAAAGATTGGGTAGTGAGGGCAGCAAGTTAGGCTCACCAATAAAACACTACATTGTGGGTCCTCTAGAATTAACGTAATTTAGTAGCAGAGCCTGAACTCACCAGGCTAATAAACACAGAGCAATGAACAGGCTACTTATTCTGACCTGTTTGCCAAAAGCCAAAAATGAAAATAAATTCTATAGACAAGTTATGAGGAAAGAGGAAATAAGCCTCGCTAATGTTTCTAGTAGAGGTAAAAAATAAAGAAGATACTATTAATGTATTATAAAATTACATGAATATATATATATATATGCTATTTTATCCAACAATCCCACCCACCTCCAGTTTTCTGTTACTATAATAAAAACACGGATCCCAAATGGCTTAGAAAAAGAAAAGACTTCTTCAGTTGACATCTCATGTCACTGTCCATTACTAAGTGGAGATGAGAATGGAAACAGAAACCAGGAAAAGAAGTGCATGAAGGAAACTTCTTACTGACTTGCTCCTCCTGCCTCACTCAACTACATTGTTTACACAGCCTAGGTCCACCTGCTTAGGGATGACACTGCCCATGGTGGGCTGGACCCTTCCACAGCATGGAGCAACCCAGAAAATGCCCCTACAGACATCCCCAGAAGCCAATATGATTAAGTTAATTCTCCAATTAGGTCCCCTCTTCCTGTGAGTACAAGTTGGCAAACAAGATTAGCTACAAAGTATCATGCCACAGTTGGACAATAAAACACAGACACATCAGACTGCACAAGACTTTCTGTAGTATTTATTCAACTCCTTTTAGGGGCTCTTCTAAATAACACCTACATTTTGCACATAGCTACAATCTAAGCAGTTGGGGTTTCTTATGAACACGGTGTAGATTTTGTTCTATTATGTTTCATTTTTTGAGAAAGAGGTTCACTACATAACCAGGCTGTCCTCAATCTGAAGGGTCTCTTGCCTCGGCTTCCTTGTGCTTAGATTATATAGACCACCATATCCAGCTTAATATCATTATGTTAATGCAGTGCTTAGATATTGTAAGATAAAATAAATAGTCCTAAATACATAATTATGCATAACCATTGTGACGATGTGACCTGGATAACTTGAAACACAATCATTTGCTTGTACTTTCAGGAGGGGGACATTCTAATACTAAAATCGATGAAGTTAGACACCTATATAAGAAATAGTTCCTTGTAGATTTTTTGGCATTATATTATTGGAATCAACACTGGTAATATTTCTAGGATTATGTGATACAGGTAATGAGCTTAAAAAGATATGTATTCTTATATAATAATCTAATTTCTGTTATTTACTTCTCTGGCACACACACACACACACACTGCTGAAAAAGCAACAGAGATCTATTTCTTATATAGCTGTTTCTGTGGAGACAAGAGGCTGATTCCAAGTGGGTTTTTTTTTTCTGACACACTTTACCTTATTTTTTTGAAACAGGGTCTCTTATTGAAGCTGTAGACGACTGGTTCCGTTAGACCACCAGGCCAGCAAGCTCCAGGGATTCTCTTGTTCCTACACCAGAATGTGGATTTTCACACATACAAACCAAGTACTTATTTCCTAGCCCTGTCCACCGAGAAGCCATCCCATTAGCAGTGATGACTCCTGCAAACTAGACTGTGGTGCCCAGATACTTGTTACTGTTAAAAAGAACCAGAGATCCCTGGGGAAATGACTGTTTTCAGATGGCATTTGGATTGGGTTGGTGAGTTTCCTTAGGAAAAAGATCCTATAAAAGAAGATCAGTATCTTCTCAAAGCACTGAAGAGGCAACCTAATAAATCTCCATGGATCCAAATAAGGACTGATTGTACAGCTTCAATGAATTGAAGTGGACTGAGGGTATCTGTGTATGTACCTCAATAGGCTCACACAATATGGTACAATCTATGAAATCATAAAAGTCACCCCAAAGTGAATAGCATAACTGACTTGCCTACATAGTAGAATGACTCCTCATTCATTAGTTTGAAAACTCTTCACTGTGAGTATAAGAGACAAACCTTGATCGTGATTTCCCTATACAAATTGTGCTACTGTATAGGACATGGGAAAAAGCTAGATTTCGACTACAATTGTACCTCCTAAGGGCAAGGCAAATCTACACTAATGCTTGTATCTGGAATCACTAGAAAAAGAGAAGATGAGCCTCTCTCTGGGAGAGGCTAAACTCAATACATTAATTTGCTCTTTTTTTTTCCAAAAGAAAACTTTATTAGAAATTTTCTTTGTTTACATTTCAAATGTTATACCCTTTCCTGATTTTCCCTCTGAAAACCCCTGATCCCCAACATGCTCCCCCTGCTCACCAACCCACCCAATCCTGCGTCCTGGTAATGGCATTCTCCTACATTGGGGCATTGAGCCTTCACAGGACCAAGGGCCTCTCCTCCCATTGATGACCTACAAAGCCATCCTCTGCTACATATGCTGCTGGAATCATGGGTCCCTCCATGTGTACCCTTTTGTTGGTGGATTATTCCCTGGGAGCACTGGGGTTAGTGGTTGATTCATATTGTTGTTCCTCCTCTGGGGCTGCAAACTCCTTCAGCTCCTTGGGGCCTTTCTCTAGCTCCTCCATTAGGGACCTTGTTTGTCTCCATTAGTTGTCTGAGCATACACCTCTGTATTTGTCAGGCACAGGAAGAGTCTCTCAAGAGAAAGCTATATCAGGTTCCTGTCAGCAAGCACTTGTGGGCATCCAAACACCATGACCAAAAGCAACTTGGGGAGGAAAGGTTTATTTCAGCTTACAATCCCCAGGTCACTCTCCATCCCCGAGGGAAAGCGCAGAAACTCAAAGCAGGAATGTGGAGGCAGCACCTGAGGCAGAGGCCACGGAGGATCAGTCCCTACTGGCTTTCTCCTCATGGCTTCTTCAGCTAACTTTCTTATACAGCTCTCCAGGGTGACACCACATACAACAGACCGAGCCCACCCACATTAATCATTAACAATAATAAGAACAAGAGTCTTTCCTGCAGGTCAATCTGATAGAGGCATTTTCTCAGTTGACATTCCTCCTTCCCAGAAATATAAGGCTTGTGTCAAGCTAGCAATAACAAACCATCATACGCACTCGCACTTAAGTTGTTCTTGCTTACCATCAGTTAGTCAGATAAAGCCTTTATCTGACTGAGCCTCTAAGCTCCGCTATTAATTTATAGAAAACTCAATGGGCAGAGCCATGTGAGCACAGTGGACAAAATCCAGATTGAGAAAAAAAAATGCTTCAATTGATTCCATGAGTAATTTTCAAGGAAAAAAATGTGAAAAATGCTATCAATTAACAGTTATTTTAGAGACTCCTCAAGAAATGGTAATATATGGTAATTATTTAGATTATAGATAGTTCAAACAAACAGAAAAAGTCATACATTTATAACTTTTGCAAGACAATTAAAAAGTTAAACACTGATATTTTTAAACATTTAGAACTACTCAACAGGACTAACTTAGGAAAATTCACTTATTTATGTTTTTAACTATTGATGTTATGTTATTCCTTTCTAGGTTAATTGCCCATGTGTTTTTCCTTTGAAAACAAAGTTTGCTGAAATTCATTCTAAGGCAGTAAAGTCAGAACTTTTTGACTATATTCTTGATTTAGTCTTTGATAATTTAAACCATATTACAAGGTATTTTGATCATATACTCCTCCAACTCACTACCAACTCTTGCCGCCTCACTACCCACTCACTCTTGCCACCCTGACTCCTACTGAATCTCATCTTCACAGGCTCCACTCTGACTTTCCTGTCATCTTGGCTGTGACACAGCGAGTTTAATTAGCCTCTGTATCTCATCTGCCTGGGCCAATTCACTTGAATGTCTTGAACAACCTGGATATGTCTTTCATCATGAGTCCATTATCCCATGGGAACATTGATAAGCCAGAAAGGTCAAGGCCTGCCTTAACCTCCCCACAGTACATAGGCATATGTTCACACACAGTGAATACTCAGAGACAAGCACTGAACTAATCCAAGATGATAAAATGGGTACGTGGCCACAGAAACCCTTTGCTGGAACTAAACACAAACCTTGGAAACTATCCATCCCCAGGTAAAACCTGGGGTCTATTTCCTTCAAGTCTTTAGTTCCTTTGTTCAGGAGTATGTTCCACCTGCTGGACCAGAAATAAAAAACAAAAGGTGAAAGAGGAAAAAGAAGAAAAGGAGAGGGAAAGAAGAGAAGAAGGAGAGAGCAAGAAGGGGGAAGAGGAAGGAGAAATTGAATGGAAAAGGGAGAAAAAGCATTTCTTAATAACTCGCTAATGAAATTTTTGAATAAAGTTATTAAAAAAAAAAGCAGCTGACAAAAAGAACTCCAACCTGAAGTCCCATTTCAGAATCCTTCTAATCTTCAGTCCTTTTACTCCAAACATTTAAACTTCGTTACAGAAGAATGATTCCAAAATTCAAGACTCTTCCAATAACACGCACACACTTAAAATTAGGAGATAATAGAAATTTTGCATATTGAATTTTTTTCTCATTAAATTTCCCCCTAAGCTTTTGTATTTGTTCATGATGGGCATTTTTCATTAGTAATGTCTATGAGAAATCTAATGTTCTACTGAGATACAAAAATAAAACTCATCTAACTTTCACTGTCAAGGACATCAAAGCAAGCAAGCAGTTACACTCTACAGAGTAGAAATAACTTTCCGTATTCACAAGAAAGAACACAAGGGAAGCTTGGCTGTTATGAAAGAAGTCGTAACAGAGAAAATGAAAGGGCAACTGGGGTTGCATATGAGTGATAGAACAAGGTCAAGTTAAATTTATTGCAGCAATAATTTTTGAGAAAATTCTAGAAAGCTGTTAGCTGTATTAGAGAGCCCTCCTGTTCAGCCAAGGATCCCTCTATGAACGCAACCCTTCTCCTGTACCAATCTCCACCCCACATCTTCACAATAGTTTAATTAAGCTTCCAACTGTCCAGGTTTCATAGTGGCATGCAAACCCTCCTACATGGTCTGTTAGGGAGGAAAAGTAAGAAACTCTACATTTCTGTTCTCTTGACTTGGACCAAAGCCTGGCTTTCTTCTCTCTCCCAGAAAACTCAAATGTTAGGGGTAGTCTGAGGATGAGGCTCATACTCAGATCTCAACCACAGTACCAGGGGTAGCTCTGCAACTGGTCAACATTTTCCCAGGACGGTTGGTGGTGGCATAACCCACCATTACTTTCTCAAACTCTCTCTATGGGCAGTGTCTGCTGAGTCCCTGATGAGATTTCTACTGGCAGGGCCTTGCTCATTCAAAGCCCTGGGAAATGGTTTGAGATTACGTCATCCTCCTAACTGCATTTCCCGCAGCCATTTGCGGTTGTTGGAGATAAAGCCCAGTTTTTGTTTTCATCTTTTGTGTTCTCAGGACTTTTTAAAAGCCCTCATAAATCCCACCTGTCAGCAAGGAACACTGTATTCCAGCTCCTTGATCTTCAAAAAGCAGCCAGAGAAGCAGCAGCTTTTGGTATCAACTGTGAAATGGTTGGAACTGTGGAATCTCACTCTAGACCTCAGATCTACTATACTTTGTAAAAAGCTCCAGGTAACTCTTTTTTTTTTTCTTTTATGTTTTAAAATGCATTGTTTGTTTGTTTACTTATACTTATTTTTTACTTGTTTGTTGATTGACTGATTGATTAATGATTGATTATGATTGGTCATGCTTTACCACAACATGCATGTGGAGGTCAAAGGACAACTTATGGAACCTGATTCTTTCCTCCCACCATGTTGGCTCTGGAGATTGAACTCACAAACTTACCAGGCTATGCAACGGAGGCCTTTACCCACTGAGTAATCTCGTCAGCCCCCTGGGTGGTTGTTGCGTAGTGTTTGTTTGAGAAGTTGGGTCTAAGAAGATGGTTCAGTCAATAAAGTGCCTGTCATTGTAAGCCTGATGAGCTGAGCTTTGATCCCCAGTATCCATGTCAAATCTATGACCACACCCATCTGTAATCCCAGTGCTAGGGGTGGGAGAGTGGAGACAAGGAATCCCCTGGAGCTCACTGGCCAGATATCTTAGCCTAATAGATGAGTTCCAGGTTTAATGAAAGACTATCTTTCAAAACTAAGAAGGAGCCTGATGAAAGAAGACATGTGTCATTGGCCTCTGGCGTTCACATACATGCACATATATACTCAAATTTCTACATACATATTACCCTAGTATACATGAAGAGTAGAGGAAGCCAAACCCAGTGAATCCACTTTTATTTATTTGTGTTACGCATAGCACATATAAATATAAAACAAAGAGGCCTACACTCAAATTGTCTTTGGGGACCAGTCCTTACTTTGAAGTAATTTGTGTCCAAGGGAATTCCTAACAGGACATAGCAGGTCTGCTCTTCATCCTCATGAAGAATGCGCTGAAACTGATAAATGGATTTCTGTACTAATCCAGAAAGTATCGACAACTGGTGTGGACTGGTTTCATTTGTAAACCGTGTGTCATGTTCTTTGCAAATAATGACAAGAAGACCCTTGAGTCTTCCCACCAAATTTACATGTCATGTCACACTTGATGTCTCCTCCAATTTCATAAAGATGTCCAGAATGACACTTTCTTGGACCCATTCCTTATGACAAGGAGAGACTAGCTGGAAACGATTTTTAATGATTTCTGAATTAACTGTAACTTTGTAGCAGTTCTTCAGTAACTCCAGAAATTCTGGTAATTAAACTCTTTATGTCACAGTTTGGACTGTTTTTTAACCTATGAAGTCTAACCTGACATTTAAATACCTCCATGTCATCTCATCTAGGTGTCCTTAGAGAAAGGACTTGACAGGCTGGGTGTTAAACAAGTAGTAGCAGGATTCCTAGCAAGAAGAAACAGAAAAGTTTGGCATACTCTTCCATTAGAAAGATTTCATACAAGACAGGCCAGATATCTGGGCCCCAGGCTGCAATCTTGAGTAAGTACTTCAATGGAGAAGAATATAGAACTAGATGTGGGGTCAGTTACTCAGATGATTCCAAAGAAAATTCTTCAAGAACCATCCCTTGAAGGACATTGTATGGAGATGTCACACCATAGTAGATTCACCCCATCCAGACTCTGGGCATAAATCTGCTCCCAGCCATAGTTTACAAGATCAAATTTCTCATGGTTATGGTTCAGACCTTTACAGCCCCATTTAACACAAAATGTGTTCTTGCCTCAATGACGTGGTCAGCTAGTTCCCTGTAATTTTCCTATCAACAACTGAACTCCCTACAAGTCCTTTCCTCCTTGGTAGTTAAGGCTCCTGTCCTCAAAGCACAAATTACCCCTGATACAGTCATGGAAAAATTCCTTAGGCTCTATCTCCTACCAGATTTTGGAGAAAGACTCTGGTGTCTACCTGATGCCTGTCCTCAAGACCCCCACCAGTCACCTTGGTCTTTGCTTTAATTAAGGTCTGGGTGTCTATTTTTAGCCATGAAACTGTGATCCACTAAAACATCATATGGAGCTCAAATAAAATGCAAACCAAGAAAAATTTCTGTAATTGAGGGGCTGAGGAAAAAACATGCATAACTGAGCATTCTCGCAATCTGAAACATACACCCAAAAATATGCACTCATTCATTTGCATGCACACAAAAGTACTCACATCACCCCCTCTCTCTACACACATACACAATACACATATACAAACACACACATTGAACACTGTGGTAATCCTACTGAACCTTGGTGGTGGGTGACCCACCATCTCAAATATCTACTCCAGATTATGGATCCAGATTTAGGAGGTAAATGCCCTATTGAGCTGCCTTCTAGACTTAAACTCCAGGCTTAGATCTATCTTCTAAAGTAGATGACAGACTGTCTCTTCTTGAAATCTAATTCACTCCTGTGTTCACATTCCCAGTTCCATATCTTATTCTCTGGCTTTAGCTTAAATTCCTGTTCAAATATGTCCCAATAGGGTCTATTCAATCTCTTATCAGGCTTGAGTTGTTACATTCCTGTATAAATTCTCCTGAAAAAGAAAAAGAAGCGAACATAGAAATTTATTGTGGTAAACATTAGAAATGATACATATAATTTAAATAAGTAGTAAACGTCTTGATACTGTTACAGATTACAGTTTTAAATCTCAAAGTTGTGTTCTTCCGTGCAGTGGTTGATTTTGCATATTGACCAGGTAACCTGAAATTTGGCTGTGCTTATTAATCATGTGGAAAGGTTTTTAAGAGTATTCTACACAGGCTTTCATAATACCTGCAACTATTAATTCCTTCATATTTCCCTGTTCTATTTATGTGATTTCATAGGTTTGGACTTCTATATTAGATGGTGATAAGAAATAGTAAAAATAAATGCTCTTGCATTTTTCCAGTCTTAAAAGGAAAGTATTGTCTCTGTCACATCAGGGGCTGTGTAAGCCCTCATTTAAGTATCCAATATCTGACACGCAATGTTTCTATCTATCTGTGGCATGCATGAGAATTGTGATGAACAGGTGTCAAACATCATCAATACCATAGGTCTTTCACTCCTGAGTATAATGATATGATTCATTTTATGTACTGTTTGGGTTTTTACTATTAAACCACACTGGAATAGCTGAAGTAACTACTTACTAGGTAACGATATTTCCCTCTTTATGTGCTACTGCATTTGCTGACAATGAGCTTTAACCACCACACTAACTCTAAATTTATTGTACATGTTAATTTTGCTATTTCTAGTGATACTATGTTTCACCGAAGTTATCAAGTACTGTAATGTACTATATATAATATCATGATTTAATCTGTTTAAGATGGTCTATTCGCTTTGCACTGTCTATAAAATGTTACTGAATTACAATAATCGGTAATGTTTTCTCTCCATTTCCTTTTGTTTAATTTTTGTCCATTTTTGAGAAACTTGTATAGGTTTACAGTGAAATACAGTATGTAGCCCCCATTCTCCAAATTCCTTCATGTATCTCCCAATAATCCTCCTCTCAAGTTTATGCCTTCATTTTTAATAATCCACTAAATCCAGCATCTGTACACATACGTATGGTTGTGGGCTCATCCAGTTGAGCACAGGAAACATACCAGTCATCACACTGTCAAAAAAGAAAGACTTTCCCTCCCCAACCAAGTATCAAGGTAAAGCATGGAGCATAGAGATCATCTCTCCAGAATTTGGGCTATCTTGATCTTGTGTAGGACTTGTATGGTTAACAGCAACACTGTGAGGTTGTGAGTTCTATGGCCATTTCATGCCCAGAAGACATTTTTCAGCCTTAGATGATCCCTTAACCTTGTGTGTAGAAGATGATACAGATGTTCCATTTAGCACTGAGCATTCCCTCTTATTCTCTATTTGTTGGCCAAATATACATATTCTCCACTGACTACCCAAGAGGAGGAGGAGAAAGGTGAAGAGGAGGAGGAAGAGGGCAAAGAGGAGGAGGAGGGGGAAGAGGAGGAGGAGGGAGAAGAGGAGGAGGAGAAGGAGAGGAGGAAGGAGAGAGGAGAGTGGAAAGAGGAGAGAGGAGGAGGAGGAAGAGGAGGAAGGTGAAGAGGAGGAGGAAGAGGGCAAAGAGGAGAAGGGGGAAGAGGAGGAGGAGGAGAGAGGAGGAGGAGGAGCAGGAGGAAGAGGAGCTGCCTCTAAGCAGCCCAGAGCTGCTGCTGAAAAGATGACTATTTCCTTCAGGAGAAGAGGACATGTACTCCACAAGTACTTTTAAATATCTTGACCAAATTCATGGAAGGAGAAAAGAGTGAGGAAGGGGGTGGTGGGTTGGCATGGAGAGTGGCTATTCAATGTACCTAGATAAACTTTTATGAATATATATCCCTGTATGGAAGTGTCCCTTGTAGTCCATGTACAGTGAATATATACATAAAGATTTTAATATTTTTTCATGTGTGCAATTTATTAACTTTAATTTTACTGATCTTTTTTCTACCACCTTTTCTTCAATGTCTCATCTCTTGAGGTTGAAGGTCTGGTTCCTGACTTGATATCTTTTTCACCCTAGCATAGATATTTATTGTTGTGTCAGTCACTTTTCTTCTGAAGCAATGTTATAGCCCACTCTGAACATTTGATGTTACTTCATTTTTAACTCTATTCATGACATTCTTATTTTCCTTGTAGATTCCTCTTTCCCCAATTACTTTTTCTGACATTGCTTTCTACATTAATTTGATCATGATCTGAGGACATGCTTAATTCATACCAAACATTTATGTATGCAAAGACTTGTTTCTTGTGTGTCTTGGTTATATTGCCAACTACCTAATATCCCTTTAGGAAGAATCACTTTTCTGTTCCTGCTAGGTTGAGTGCTCAATAAATATTAGATACTTTAAATTGATTGGTAGCTTTGATGAGGAGTTTTATGATCTTTCTCAATTTTTGCATGCTTGTTTTAACATTTACTAGGAAAACAATATGACTTTATTTATATTTCCTTCCCTTTGCTTCTAACCTAGGTCTTCCAAAAGTAGATTTTTGAAAGCATCTCATAGAGATTATTTCTATATTAATCCAATATGACAGCATCTGTTGATTAACTTGTCTAGAACATTTACATCTAAAATAATTAGGCCCATGGTTGAATTTGTATCTATCATTGGGTCATTTTTTTTTGTTCCAGAGTATTTTACCCATTTCCCTTTCCTATTTCATAAAACTTATTTGAATACTTTAATACTTCCTAAATTTTTCCACTGGATTGTCATTTGTTTACCTTTGTGTGAGTTTTCCATGATTGTTGTAAACATTCCTGTGTGTATAAAACATGTTATAATTAATAATTTAATATTTCAAGTAAAATGTTGAAGTCTTAATATATAAATGTCTTTACTCCCTTTTTAAAGTGACAGTTGTTAAATGTATATCTACATAAATTGTAACCCCCATCAGATAATGTTATTGTAATCTTCATCCGTAATTATTATCAAAGAGAAATCAATAGGAAATCAATGGTTTTCGTGTTTACCTAGATTCTGCCCTGCTCGTTGTTGTTTCCTTGTTGTTTCCATACTCTTGAATAATTTTATCTAAGATTTGGTTCAGAGCAGGTGTGTTAACTGATAACTTTCTTTTCTACTTCATTTACATTTCTGAAGGGTGGACTATAGTCTAACACTCCCTCCAAGCCCCACGTGGTAAATTGTCATTGCAACGGAATAGGTGAGACGGCTGAGATGTGATTTAGGTTGTGAAGGCTCCATCCTTCATGAGTAGATCAGTGTCCTCATCATAGGAACAAAAATGAAACACCATCTCTTTCTGTCCTGCACATGGTTCCTTTGCATAGTAACTCATTCCCCCATGTTATGGTGTAAGAAGAACCTTATTAAATGCAATCCCTTTATCATAGATTTTCCAACCTAAAAGAGTGAAAACGTCTTTCTCTTCTTCTTCTTCTTCTTCTTCTTCTTCTTCTTCTTCTTCTTCTTCTTCTTCTTCTTCTTCTTCTTCTTCTTCTTCTTCTTCTCCTTCTCCTTCTCCTTCTCCTTCTCCTTCTCCTTCTCCTTCTCCTTCTCCTTCTCCTTCTCCTTCTCCTTCTCCTTCTCCTTCTCCCCTCCTCCTCCTCCTCCTCTTTCTTCTCCCTCCTCCTCCTTCTTCTCCCTCCTCCTCTTCTCCCTCCTCCTCCTCTTCCTCCTCCTCCTTCTTCTCCCTCCTCCTCTTCTTCTCCCTCCTCCTCCTCTTCCTCCTCCTCCTCCTCCTTCTTCTCCCTCCTCCTCTTCTTCTCCCTCCTCCTTCTCTTCCTCCTCCTCCTTCTTCTCCCTTCTTCTCCCTCCTCCTTCTCTTCCTCCTCCTCCTTCTCTTCCTCCTCCTCCTTCTCCTTCTCTTCTCCTCCTCCTCCACTTCTTTTTCATCTTCTTTCTCCTCCTCCTCCTCTTCTTCTTCATCTTTTTCATCTTCTTTTTCTTTATGAATTTCCCTGTATCTGTCATTGAATTATGTAAGGGTTCATATTAAGCTGTCACTTTGATACAACCTAGAATTATCCTGGAAAAGAGTCTTAGTGAGGAACTGTGCAGCTCTGGTTTACCTGTTGGGTGTGTCTATGGGGAATTTTGTCAATTGTGTTAACTGCTGTTTGAAGATCCACCCATTGTGGGCATCACTGTCCCTGGCATTGGGTCCTGGGCTATACAACGGTAGCGAGAGCAAATGGAATACACCCATTCACACATTCGTTTCTCTCGGCACTTGACTGGACATGCAACAGTCTGCTTCAAGTCCCTGTTGTCGAGACAACCCCACTATGGCAGTTATGACTTAGGATTCAAGCTAAGATAAACACTTTCTCCCGTCAGTTGTTGTTGGAGTATTGTATTACAGTAGCAGAAGTGAAACTAGGACTCATAAGATGATGAGAAAATACTCTAAGAGAGAATCAACTTCCTGGATATAGAATTATAAACCAATAGGTTTGAGGATTAGAGGTTTTGTTTTCTTCTCAGTACTCTGAAAAGGCATCAGATCTTGTCTTCTCATCGTGGTTAATTTTCAGTTCACTCAAATTACATGTTTTCCTATATAGAGTGTGTCATTATTTGTCTTGCTTCTTTGAAGGTTTTTTTTTTCTTGTCCTTGTTTTTCTGCATTTTCATCATGATGTGTCTGAGCTTGTTTTTTGTTTGTAATCTTTACCCCAGTTGGATAAATCTGTGAACTTTCTCTTCCATATTTGCAAAGTTTTAAACCACAGCCCGCTTACAAGCTTCTCTACAGCCATCTCTTTCCCATCATTCTGAAATTTCAGTGACATATTAGAATGTTTTGTATTAGCCTGTACGTCTCACACAGTGTTTACCCCTTTTGCCAACTCATTTTTCCTGTGTTCTCATGTTCAATAATATGTTATTAAAAATAACCTAAGTCCACTGTTCTGTCATTTGGTTCTGTCCATTCTACTTAAAGTTGTTCTGTAACTTTTTGGTTTAGCCATTGACTTTTACCATTGTGAAATCTCTATGCTTTTCTTTGATCAATCCTAGGTGGGTTTTTATGAAAACTCCTTTCTACCCATTTTAAATGTGTTTACCAATACCTTCCTCAATATGCCTATCTTTTATTTAAGTTTAAGGTATCTCTGTTAACTTCTTCTTTTGAGAATTAGTCAAGTCTAATACTTTGGTGCACACCTCTAATCCAAGAACTCAAGAGGCTGAAGCAGGGGCATTGCCATGAGTTCAAAGTCAGCACAGGCTACATAGTGAAACCCTGTCTCACCAAAAGCAGAGAGACACCCATAGAGATTTCTGTTTCTTTCTACATAGATTGATTTTTTTTAAATTGTGTCCTTGGCATTTTCAATATATTTTGTGAAAATTCTGTATTGTTAAAAATCTATTCGGACTGGGTGGTGGTGGCACAAGCCTTTAATCTCAGCACTTGGCAAGCAGAGGCAGGATGATCATTGTGAGTTTGAGGCCAGCCTGGTCTACAGAGTGAGTTCCAGGATAGCCAGAGCTACATACAGAGAAATCATGTCTAGAAAAAGAAAATACTTGGAAAAAAAATTTTCCCCACAGACAAAGTAAGTAATTTATTTCCATACATACCCAGTCCTGCTCCTCCTCTTTGTCATCAATGATGCTGAACTCATTTCAAAGGCTGTGGTGTGCTGCATTGGGTTTATCTCACAAAATTACCTTTCAGAAGTTGGCTTAATGTTGACCTAAATCATACTTCATGGTTTTGGTCATCAATCCCTCAAAGACAGAGGTAAGCCTTGAACTTGTATGTGTTCAGACACAGAATTGGGGAGTTCTTTTCATCTGTGGTTTTCTTTCAGGGACCCTCCCTGCAAGGGTGAGTAACACACTCACAGACTTCTTTAGGCGGATGTTGCTGTAGATGCTTCTCTAACCAGAAAACCTAGGCCCCTTTAGTCACACGCCAGGACACCTGTTTCCATTCCCTTGAGGTAAAAAGGTTGTTTCCCTATTGGAGGGTCACCCCCTCTGACATATTGGAAAGTTCAAGATTCAAGAGAAAAATACAAAAAATAAAATAAAATAAAACTTAGCTCTACAAGCCATATCTCTATTTCATAACTTTCTAGCTTTGTCTATTTGTAAGTATCTTCAGATAGTTGGTTTCATTTTGTATTTTTCCAAAAACCTTTAGTTGTAAGCAGTGCAGAAGATGGGCTTGTATTATTCTATCTTGGGACAAAACAGATTCAGAATATATTTGTAGAATTTAATGTGTATGGTTCTATAAGAAGTTCCAGGTAATTTTTAGCCTCTGCCCATTTCCTGAGCTCAAGTATGATGACCTTGAACCTCATTTTAACATTACTGGTTTTAAACGTGATTTTTTAAAGGGACAGTATAAGAATTTATTAGACAATAGTCCCAGCATAATTTGAGGTAATGCTTAAATATCTTGAATCATTTTCCAGAGTTTTATGTGGAAAAAAATGACGCAAAATGGCTATGCCCTGAGCCCTCTTTGCACCTTAATTTCACAATTTGTGTGTGGTTTGAAGGAAATCAAAACCATCGTATATCTAATCCTCCAAACTTCTATCGACCAAATATTTTGTTTTAGAGTCATTTGATATTTCAGACCTTGGTAGTGTTTTTTTTTCCTTTGTTCCTTGTAAAAACAGGAAGTGGTCCTCTTCCAAAAGTAAATAAATGCACTTGAAAATCCTTGGAGGTCATGCTGAGTTCATAAGCTCATACAGAACTCCTTGGTATATTCCACTCTTAACTCGGGAGTTTTCTTTTTTTTTCTCTTCAGATCTAAAAAGTCACCTGACACTAAGAACTTTTGCAAACGTGAAACTTTCACCAATCTTGAAATAATTCATAGATTTCATTTTCTATGAAAGAGGAAAGTGACACATGCAGACATCAAAGGAAAACTATAAAATCCTGAAACCACACAGCAACGTGACCATATTAAATCAAAACCCAGCATAGGATAAATAACTATGGGCCAGTATTGGCATAAATGAACTATCCAATACACACATACAACAAAACTATGAATTTCTCTGCGCTCACTGCATCTTGGCACTACTGTGCTTTGAATCTAGAATGTTCATCAGAGGCTCATGTTTTGAATGTCGAAAGGCAGTTGACCCCTTTGGAGTTAAGACCTAGATGGCTGGAGTACATCACTGTGTGGCCTTTTGAAGAGCCTATGTCATCCCTGGTCTCTGCTCCCTTTGTTTCCTGCCACTATCCTGTGGAGAAACCTATAGCTCATGTTCCAGCCGCCATCACTCTCCCTTCCCCACCATGATATTCTGAAGCGTCTACCCATAAGTTCTGTACTTTTACCTCAGTACCTTGCAGGCAAGACAAATTATAGGGCCATGGTTTCATCATTGGGTTAATGCCCCAGTCCCACTGCTAGAAACCTTGATGATTAGAGAAGATGACCAGTTCTAGATCCGGATCCCCCTTTGTAGATTCCAAGGAGTTTCCATTGCACTAGGTTTCTACTTTGCTCCCAAAATCAATGCCCCCCAATTTCAGCCATCACTCCTGATATTTTCTCCCTGCATCCTTCCCCTGCACCTGATCCTGATTCCTTCTCTTCCTATCCCCACCATGCCCTGCCCTCTCAGTTTGGCAGCACATACACTAAAATTGAAATGATACAGAGATCAGCAGATTACAGAGATTAGCCTGGCCCCTGTGCGAGATTATCCTTCTAATAACAAGCAAGAGCACACAAGAAAGATATTCTCTTGCACATGAAGCTGCCCACCCCCAGCCGCCGCCGCCTGACATTCCTTGGGTCTGGCATTTCTTTATAAGGTCTTCTTTCCTGTGCAAAGCTGGGTAAGGGTATGCTTGGTTTTATAGGTCATGCCTTCCTTGAGAAAGGGCATAATTAAAAGCAAAAGAAATTCCCTTTCACATTGGGATCAAATCCACTCAAGTTTCTCTATAAACTCGACTCCGGCTATTCCAAAACATCACTAGTTGGGGATCATTGAGCATTCACAGTACTTGGCTGTTCCCATGTAGCAGAACGAGTACTATTCTATTTGTAGAACAAAGTAGCGGAGCCCTCTTAGAATAGCAGATGACTGTTTGATTCTGAATAATTCAGAATACTTCGTAACACCCCCCCCCCCATTAGCCGTTAAACATTCTGTGTTCAGAATACGTGAGAACTGTGTTCACTATTCATCTTACCTCTGTGTAAAATACCTGGCAGAAGCCATTTAAGGACGTAAAGATTTGCTCTGCCTTGTCTTTCCAGAGCAGAGCAGCCCATCACAGGGAGAAAGCACAGTGATGGGTGTGGGTCAGTCTGGGAAGCACGGGTGTGTGGTACTCTTCTTTCTATCCTGGCAGATCAGGAAACTAAGAGCGGGACTGGAAGTGGCTATCATTCTCAAAACCTCCCCCTTCCCGACTCCCCTTCCCTGTCCCCCCCCCCACAACTCACATCTATCTAGCCACTAGATCTCATGACCCAGACTCCACCATCTCCCAAAACAGCTCGACCAAATGGGGCCATCGTGAGTCTGTGGGAAACATTACATATGCAAGCCTTAAGAAAGAAAGAAAGAAAGAAAGAAAGAAAGAAAGAAAGAAAGAAAGAAAGAAAGAAAGAGGGAGGGAGGGAGGGAGGGAGGGAGGGAGAGAGAGAGAGAGGGAGAGGGAGAGAGAGGGAGAGGGAGAGAGAGGGAGAGGGAGAGAAAGGAGGGAGGGAGGGAGGGAGAAAGGGAAGAAGGAAGGAAGGAAGGAAGGAAGGAAGAAAGGAAGGAAGGAAGGAAGGAAGGAAGGAAGGAAGGAAGGAAGGAAGGAAGAAAGGGGAAGGGGAAAGGGAAGGGGAAGGGGAAGGGAAGGGAAGGGAAGGGAAGGGAAGGGAAGGGAAGGGAAAGAGAGAGAGAGAGAGAGAGAGAGAGAGAGAGAGAGAGAGAGAGAGAGAGAGAGAAAGAGAAAGAGAGAAAGAGAGAGAGAAAGAGAAAGAGAGAAAGAGAGAAAGAGAGAGAGAAAGAGAGAAAGAGAGAAGAAAGAGAGAAAGAAAGAAAGAAAGAAAGAAAGAAAGAAAGAAAGAAAGAAAGAAAGAAAGAAAGAAAGAAAGAAAGAAAGAAAGAAAGAAAGAAAGAATTCTGCAGAACCTGGATGCTCTTAGTCAGAGAAAATGCCATAGTGACTTGGACAGACTTGTGCATTCCATCCACACCAATCCTACCTGCATTTTTATCTTCCTGTGAACCAGTTCCCTTGAAGAGAGACATGAACATCTCTGTTCATGGCAATGCAGACTCTGCCACTGAAACACCACCCCTATGGATCACAAGGGTTTTTAATGCATCTCATCTAACTGAAAACTGCAAGAGGCTTAGAATTAGTTCTTTACATGCCTAACACTGTTAGATCCACTGCCACAGTTCAGTGAAAAAAATATATATTTTTCCACTTCTTCCTGATTGCATTTTACCCTCCTCTGCCAAGAAAATTTACTACATTTTTTTTCATGAGTTTCCTCGTGTCAAGTGGAACTTTTTCATCCAAATTTCACTGCTCCAGCCCATATGTCTCTTCTTTCTTTTTGTGATTTTATTTTTTTGGGGGGGAGGAGGGTTAGGATACCACATAACAAAAATGTTTCTCTTATATTAATGTTTTTACTCAGACAAAGTAAACCATTGCTCCTCGGTATGCCATCCGGGAGCCAAGAAGGACATGACTCACTCATGCAGAGATTTTATTTAAGCCATTTGCTCAGTGATCCAAGTAGATTAAAGACAGATCTGCTGCCCTAGGAGTGGCACTGGGGTATCAAGGATCATTGCCACTTGGTAGATAAACCACATGCGGCTCCTATGGCGGCCACTTCCCTTAGTCTCTGTCAACCTCATTAAACATTGCGGCACCTGCATTTAACGGGCTCTGGTTGACTGGGGGAGTACACTTACTGAGTTCTTGAAATAACCCAATGTTAATACAGTGTTCCCCCATCCCAAACTCCTGGGATGCCTTGGGAAAGCGGGTCTACATTTCCCTTAAGGATTCTTGAGAAATGAAGAAAGCAAAAGGAGAGAGTGGCAGAGAAGAAAGGGGAACATGAAAAAGGGGAAATAAGAGAACAGAAATAAACCGAGAGAGAAAACATTGCAAGTTTCCATTATTCCTCTCTCTGCCAGAGAATCTGGAATGTTAAATGGCTGCAAATTGAGCGGCTCATGAGTAATGGATTTGGTCTCTACCACTAGGGGTCAGAAACCCAGGACGTGTAAATAATACTCACACTCTTGAAACAAGGAACAGATGATGATGTCCCTGCAAAAGATGAACCTCAGTTTTCTTATTTTTATAGAAAAATATGTCAATTCCAGCATTAGGACAAACATCAAGAATGTTGTAGACGTAGGCACTTCCCAGTGGGTGCACATCTCAGACCATGAGGACTTTATGTCAGCTTTAACATTTCAGAAGAAAAACTGTAACTGGGATTGTAGCTCAGGTGGTTAAGGGCTTTCCTAGCACGAGTGAGGCCCTAGGTTCCCTTGCCAACACCTGCAGAAAGGGAGTATGGGGCTGGCTACCTGTAATCTCAGCACTTGGGAGGTGGGAGCAGCTGGATTGTAAATTCAGCTACGTGGAAAATTCAAAGCCAGCCTGGGATGTGTGAAGCCTTATGACAAAAAATAAACTAATAGGTTAACTATTTTTTAATAAGGTAGTGCATTCATTTTAAAATGTGTTTTCCTAACTCTGTTCATATTTCTTCCCTACCTTCTTTATCTTTCTTAACAAGATGCTTTTCTTTTGTTTTTTGTTTTTTTTGTTTTTTGTTTTGGTTTGGAGAGAGAGATTGGGAGAGAGAGGGAGGGAGGGAGAGAGAGAGAGAGAGAGAGAGAGAGAGAGAGAGAGAGAGAGAGAGAGAGAGAGAGAGAGAGACCCTTCTTCTGGTCTCTTCCCCTTTGCCATGTCCTAAGAGTCCTTTTGTCCATTCCCAACCTTCCTGTTCATTGACCTTCAGCTTCTCTTGGTCCTTTTTCTATTGTATTAGGCTTTGTCCACATTTATAGTCATTCCTGTGTTCATATGTATGTGTGCACATGTATACACTACACTCCCATCAGCACATTACATCCCCACATCTTCACCACCAGCATTTCCTGTTTTATGTTATCCAATCTCACAGGAATCAGGTGGTTTCTCAAAGTAGTTTAGCTTAAATTCCCTTGAATACTAAAGATTTTGGTTTCTTTTTTAAAATAGTTATTGACCACTGATCTATATCTCTTGTGAACTGTTGATTTCAGCCAGTTGTGGTGGTACATGCCTTTAATCCTAACACTTGGGAGGCAGAGGAAGGTAGATCTCTGAGTTTGAACCAAGCCTGGCCTACAGAGAATATTTCCAGGACAGTCAGAGAAATCCTATCTTTAAAAAAAAATCCATTTGTTGATTTGCACGATTTGGTTTTCTTCTTTTTACTGGTGTTTAATTTTGCATTTCATTGTAAATCCTGGATACTAGCTCTCTGTCTTGGATATAACTGATAAAGATGGTCTCCTATTCCTTTAAGCTGTCTGCTCTCCTAACAGTTTGAAAGAATGTTTGTGTACTTTTGTTGTTAAGGAACCCACAATTTCAAGTGGAATGTTCAGACAACAAGTTACTTAATACATATTTAAGGCCTCCCTGTATAATACCATAAGTATGCTTGATTGGGCAGTGTTACATACAATAGAAGCATTGTAATAGAGAAAGTTGAAATGACTGGACAGTAACTGTGAGGCATTCTTCTTGTAGATAACATCAGGGCTTAGAGGAAGCAGGAGTCTGTGCAAAAGGTCCAGCTGGAAAAATAGATTGAAAGTAAGAGCCGGCATAAGCCAGTAGAACCTGGAAATAAATAATCACTAGAGGGCAGAGGCTACGTTAAAGGTGCAGAAAGCAAGGTGGGATGATTAAAGGAAAATATTCAATGTTGGTGTTTTGTAGGCTGGGTAAAGGATTTGAGGTTCAATCCTTGGTGCAATGAGAAACTATTAAACAATGTTAAACTGTCCCTTTTAAGTGGTTATGAATGGATGATGGACTCTAAAGCAGTAGGAGTAGAAACAGAGACATCAATTATCAGGCTACTGTGGTAGACCAGATAGCGATTCTGATCATTTAGACTTTGGTAGTAACCTTGAAGCTGGAAAGAAGTCAATGGCTTGAGGTGATTTATAAGCCTCAGTGTTGAAAGAGCCATTAGAATGGATGTGTAGTGTGGTATATGAAGGAAGGAGTGTGAGAAGACCCTCACACAACTCTAAGATAGTTGACTTGAACCCCAAAGTATTTGATGATACAACGTCTTCAATTTCAGACCTAGGAAAGAGGGGTGACCAAGTTTAGAGCCATATAGGTAACCTGAGAATTCACCTCGGTCCAGAGTATGCTGGAAAAGCCTGGGACATACAGTATGGGACCAACAAGTTCTAGGCAAGGGGCATATGTCGGAGGCATCTGTCGTTTACAGGGGCAATCAGATTATTAGAAAACTAGTTCTTTTTCACCTGTGAAGGTGCATATGTGTTTGTGTGGATGCATATTCATACAGGTGTGTTGTGGGGGTGTGTGCATGCATGTGCGTGCATGTGTGCGCGCGCGCGCGCGCGCGTGTGTGTGTGTGTGTGTGTGTGTGTGTGTGTGTGTGTGTGTGTAAAGGCTAGAAGATAATATTAAGTGTAATACTGTTGAAACTGTTGGTTGGTTGGTTGGTTGGTTGGTTGGTTGGTTGGTTGGTTGGTTTTGGAAATGGAGTCTCTTATTGGCCTGGGACTTGATGAAGAAGAAGCTAGCCAGCAAATCCCAGGGATCACCTGTCTCTATGTCCCTAGCACTAGGACTCATAGGAATGTACCACCACACCCAGCTATTTGCTAATATAGGTTCTCAGGAGTGATGAACTCAGATCTCATATTTGCACAGCAAGCACTTTACTTACTGAGCTATCTCCCGGGCCCAGAAGGTTAATTTTGATATCAGATTAAAATTGTCTCCATTAAAACTATTAGCCAGCAGCCTTCTGTTGTTAGGAAGGGTCCAAGGGAGCCAGTTTTTTTCAAGATAAGTCTGTACATGTTTGAAAGAACGAACTGACACCCCACACACAGGTATGGAAAATGGGAAGCATGAGCACAGGAATGAGCCTCCCTTTTAAAGAAAAATCCATTGAAGACCACGTCAAAGTTCACAAAGCTGCAGCATGGATGGACAGAGAATCCGTTCAGATAGAGCCGATTAGAGCTCACCATGACATGCTGTCTCCCAGGCTCCCAGAAACAAACTCTAGTGCCCTCAAGTGTTCCTCACACTGCAGGACTCTCAGAATTCTTCCACCATCCTGAATACACTCCAGGGGCTCCCTACTCAGGGAAGTCACTCATTAAAAGTTTATTCTTCCAATGAATCCATTCCGTCTAAGCAAGAAATGCAGCCATTTTCTGGACAGATGTGTTTTCATGTTGGTTCTGGACATTGCAATTGAGTGGCCACACCACACTGCTGGTTTTTATAAAGTCTGTGGTGAATGCCTGTCTAGCCGGGTTCCCACATCCGATACCAGTGCTATAATTTCTTTGCTTAGATTTACAGTGTTGAGGTATTTGAAACTTGAGTCTTTTTTAACTGGGATATTAATTATTCCTTCCAACTTCTGTGCCAAACATGGGTCTGATGAGTGACCCTTCTGTCTGTGCCCCATGTTGTTGACTACAGTGATACTTACGTGACAGAGAATTTCCATGTCATCAATGTAAAAGTGAAAATGTGCAGCATGCTTATTATATTTCAGATCTTCCTCCATGTCTGAATTTCCTTGTATATAGACATATAGATCTACATCTATATGAATATAGATTATATTCTGGATAGATAGGCAGATAGACTGGATAGATAGGCAGGCAGGCAGACAGACAGACAAACAGACAGACAGACAGACAGACAGATAATAAAGCCATTCTCTTACCTAACTGATGGATGTGTGTAAACAAACACAAACAAATGTATGCCCATAACAATTTTGCCATCGAAAGTATGAATACATAATCTCACTGAGAGGGAAGCATGAATAAGTGATGTCATTGACAAGTGTAAGTACTACTTAGTTGTCCTCCTATCATGTGATAAACGGGAGGTTACTGTTTGAATGCTTCCCAAAATGCCCCACCAAGAAAAGGATCCAAGAGTCCACAGGAGGACGATTCTGGGAGAAAAGAGTTACAGAAGGAAGTCTCTGATGTGCATTTTCTCTACCCAACACCATGACATTATACTGAGTTGTCCCCTGCAGATAATTCTGTGCTTCTGTCTTACCTTAGATTCCCCAGAAGCAGATCATAAAGCAAGGACCCAAGTACAAGTTGTTCTACAGTAGGGTGTGGAAAGATGCTTAAAGTCGCCTGCTACATGACTACTCAGTATCCATGATGCATAACTGCCTTAATCAGGGTTTATATTCCTGCACAAACATCGTGACCAAGAAGCAAGTTGGGGAGGAAGGGTTTATTCAGCTTACACTTCCACATTGCTGTTCATCACCAAAGGAAGTCAGAACTGGAACCCAAGCAGGTCAGGAAGCAGGAGCTGATGCAGGGGCCATGGAGGGATGTTACTTACTGGCTTGCTTCCCCTGGCTGGCTCAGCTTGCTTTCTTATAGAACCCAGGACTACCAGCCCAGGGATGGTAATACCCACAAGGAGCCCTCCCCTCTTGATCACTAATTGAGAAAATGCCTTATAGCTAGATCTCATGGAGGCATTTTCTCAACTGAAACTCCTTTCTCTGTGATAACTCCAGCTGTGTCAAGTTGACACAAAACCAGCCAGTACAATAACCATCCTATAGAACTATAGGAGCCATGGTAGAACATGTGTCTTGGAGTTATTCTGCTCTTGTGAGTTAATTATATATTTGTTTTCATCATTCATTAATAGGAATTGTTTGAGTGGAGACTGAGCTCCAAGCACTCTCAAAATGCCCTATATACCAGAGAAAGTCTCCAAGTGAGGCTCTCAACCATGGTGAGACTGTGGGGCTGTGGACCAGACATAACAAAGTATACAACCAGTTTAAAGTGCATTAAGGGATGAAAAGTGGAGAATATGCAAATATTTAAATCATTGGGTCTTTGTACCCACAGAATCTGAATCCATAGATTCAATCAATCCACCATGATTTAAAAGCATTACTTAAAAGTATCAGTGCTAACATGTGTAGATATTTGTATCCCCAATGAGATATGTAAATGCTTTGTCATTTTTCACAAAAATCCCTAGGACCCGTGGAGCTTGGTACCCAAAGGGATCTGGAACAAATTCCCCTTGACTACCAAGGATGACTGGAGGCTGCACACATACACATATCCGAATGCTCCGATTCTCTGGAGAACCCTGACTAATACATGTGGGAACTAAAAAGGGGCCTGGGAAAGAGGGGTGGAAGGACCCACATCCCGCCAGAGTTCCACCTATGCTCATGACAGGCAGGCGTGGGAGGGCTGCCAGACGCTTTCCACTCAGCCCTGGGTGGGTATCCAAACCTCTGACCCACTCGACGGCGGGGGGGGGGGGGGGTTGGTCGGGAGACAAGGGGCAGCCCAACCTGGGAGCCCTGGTGCCACACCCTGCAGCCCCAGTGTTATGGGAGAGAGGAAAGAGGGAAGAGAGGTTCCCACACCATCGAGAGTGAGCTCAGCGGATCTTGATGCGCAGAGACTGTCTATGGTTTAAGAGCTTTATTATAGAAAGGCAGGGAGAAAGAGAGAAGGTAGAGAGAGGGGGAGGATAGAGAGAAAGAGAATAAGAGGGGGAGAGAAGAGGAGAGGAGAGAGGAGAGGAGAAGATAAAGAGAGGGGAGAGAGGAGTCAGAGAAGTGAGAGGTAAGAGAACGCAGGAATGAGAGGAGTGAGAGACAAGGAGGGGCCAAACAACCCCTTTTAAAGTGAGCTGCTATCTTTTCTGTTGCTAGGTAACTGGGGAAGAGTTTAGCCTGAAGGTCAGAAGCTTGGGACATTGCCTACTCCACGATTCTCTTGTGGGGGCTGGGGGGGGGGGGGTGGGTAACTTAAACAGGAGCCAGAATTCCAGGAGACATGAGTGAACTCCATCCATCCCATGTAGGTGAATTATGACCACCGGGTCCCGGGGTTCAGCTTCTCAGCTCAACTGGAGACCAGCCTATCTGTGCATAGCCCAATGCCTCACAAATACACACTGTTTCAGAGCTAAACAACACTGTAGTGTTTAAAAATATTCTCTTTCTTATTAAATACAGCTGCCCTGGGATAGCTTTCATTCTCTTTATTATAGGCTTGAATAACTCTTGCCAATATTGACTGTGCCTCCTATGAGTCCTGACCTACTGATGCTAGACCTAGGTGAGAGATCCCAAAGCCACACTGAGAAACTCGATGTCTCCAGACATCGACCATTCACGGAAGACTCTGCATCTGTATCGGGAATGTCTCCACAAGAACGATTGCTTGCCAAGGATTAAGACAGTGGAGGTTGGATGGTGTTTCTCCGACCATGCTCTTTTCTTCCTAAGTTTGGAGAGATAGCTGAAATGAATGGGAGAGGTTTGCTTCATTTTCTCTCTTCCTTATATTAACTTTGTTCCTCTGTTTTACTGTTTTGGAAAAAGAAGCACCCCATCAGAACGATGTCATGCCAATTATAGTCAAATCTCCATAGATCATGTGAGCAGACCAGCACTTGATTTTATCACGATTAGCCAATGCTTCCAAATGCCTAAGGCTAATGAAAGAGATGACCCTGTCAGTAAAGGTTAGTCATTCGAACAGATGAAAATGCAGATCCATCAAATATCTTAAATATAGGACCTCCTTGGGTCCCCTTCCCTCTCCCTCCCCCCAACCAGCTGAAGAAATAGAGACAGTGGAAGCTGGGATCAGTTGACTGGCAAGTGTGAGCAGGATGGAGTTTTCTTGTTACTTCTCCTCTTTGTATCCAGATAGGTCCACCTCTCTATGCTGGCTTTTTTTCTTAACTACCACATACATGTCTGCATTTTCCTGTCTTAAAACCAAGAACTTTAATTTCTAGTGCTCATTGTCTCCCATATATTTCGAAGTTAGTTTATAGGTAGAATAAAAGGAGCCACCTGGGTGCTGGGATGGGGTGGGGGTAGGGGGTTCAGTGTATAAAGTGCTTGCATTGCAGAAATAAGGATTCGAGTTTGATACCCAGAACAAGTGTTTAAAATACTCAAGTGTGGTGGTGTACAGTTGCATTCCCATGTTAGAGAGGCAGAAGGATCTCTGATGCTTGCAGTCGATCCCACTCAGTGAGCTCCGGGTAAATGAGAGATTCTGTCTCAAAAAAAAAATGGTAGATGAATAATGAGAAATAACACCCCAAGTTAATCTCATGTCTTCTTTGCACACTCCTACGAATGCATGCACCCATATGAACATATACCCTCCTATACCATGCATACAAAAATAAATAAATAAATAATAAATAGATAGATAGATAGATAGATAGATAGATAGATAGATAGATAGATAGATAAAGCAAATAATAGAAAATGTAAAAGGAGACACCTATTCAAGGTTTCGATTGCTAAGCCCCAAAGAGGCATTGTTAGCTTGAAATTAGAAGAGCTTTCAATGGGGTATGGAAAGACGGTCATCCCTTCTCTTTGATTAACATACAATCAGCAGCAGTTATACGTGACATGGCCATGCATGAATTGTCAGGATTTAATAAAAATAGACGAATTCTACTTGAATAAGGATGTACAGGAGAAATGATGGCTAAAAAAGAAGAGAGTTAAATACAGGTCTATCAGATGGCCAACCTTGGACCTTACCTTTACTTTATTAGACAGTGTCATTGATGGCTGTGTTCAACTGGCTAGTGTGTGTATGGTTTGGAGGTCTGCTTGCAATTATTACTCCCTCTTTCTATGAAGATGTCCACACCACTCCCCACATGTCTTTATGGCGTCTCTCCTGAGAGAAGACACCATCATCACACCTGAAGATTTTGCTTGGGTTATATGACTTAGGACACACTGACTCTATTAGCACCAGCAATATGTTAGCATGTCTTCGGGGATTGCTCTGCTTGTGATTCTTTCCTTAGACATAACAGGATGTGTATCTGGTAACACACAATGCAAAGCAATGCTACCTGGGGAAGACAAATGCAATGTGTTTGGGAAGCCGAGCATGGGCAATGCTCTCTGACCCATGCAGAACCACTACCAACTCACAGACCTGGGAGGAAGGAACCCTTACCTATTTCCACAGCTACTGAAGTTTGAGGGTGTTTGCTACGTGCTGTCAGTTTAGCAGCTATTGTCAAATAAAAGCAAAAAGGATATTAGAGATATCAATCTCCCTCAAGAGATTAAATTAGAAGTAACTGGGGAAAAAAGGACAATTTTGAGTATCTTCTAGATGAGTGGGTCACAAATCTTCCTAATGCTGTGACCCCTTCATACAGGTCTTCATATTATAGTGACCTCCAAACATAACATTATTTTGTTGCTATTTACTAACTGTAATTTGCTACTGTTATGAATTATAATGTAAATATCTGATATATAGGATGGTCTTAGGTGATCCCTGTGAAAGGGTCGTTCAAACAGCAAAGGAGATACAAGCCATAGGTATAAAATCACTGGTATAGATTCGCTAGATTTTTTCCTCAGGGACGACATGAGCTAGGGGCTCTGTGTGTGACCCCCTAAACCTACCATACTTCAGATATTGTTCTACGTGTCTGGCTTTTAGAGCAAAGAGACGTGAATCAAATTCTCTGTAAAATCCATACTATTCATACAACACTAACAAACCCATTTAACTTTGTCCCTAAAGATCAATGGGACTCATGGAGAGCTTGCTTCCTTGGTAGATCTCAAACCAAGATAGAGAGTTCTTGGGCTAACTCAGCAAGGTCACGAATCCGTGAGGTTTCCTTATTTTCATTTCTCCTTCTTCTGAAGGCTACACAGGAGGACAGACAGACCTTCTGTGTTCTGGCCTTTTCCTTCTCAGCCATCTTTCTCCTTTCTCCGTCTTGCCTCCTTACAATTCCAAGGCGGCAGATACAAACTAAGTCCAGGTCATGCCCCCGTGTATTGAAATAAGAAGGAATACAGTGGTCTGGCCTTTCAGTGTACATATTAGGAAACCCATTCTGCCTTCACTGTACACATTAGGAGACATGCTCTGCCAAGCCTGAGGAAAGAGGAAGAACTGTCAGATTAGCAGCCAACAGGTTCCCTGATGGAAGAATGAGACACCACCAACGTAGTACATTCTTCTATTATTAAACCCTTATTCTAAGTCCATGTCTTTTCACAGCTTATAGACATTATTCCCACCCACGTACCCCTTTTGAAGACAAGAAACTCTGTGAGCTAATTGAGGCTCACAAAGAAAACACAACGTGTTTTTAAGATCACCCAGATCGCAGATGACAGAGTCAGAGTTTGAACTCAGGCCTGACTGTATCAAAGCCATTGGATGCAAATGCCCTGCATGTGGAGATCTGCCTCTTTCTATTCTTCAAGACTTCAAGACAGCCATCAATGCTGCTTGCCTGATTCCTCTCTACTACAAAAGAGGCACAGGACACAGACACAACAACAAAGTCCCTCCCTGGGGATCAGAAATAGCCAAAAAGAGGCAGATGGTGAGATTCTAGATGCCAAAGCCCATTCCAGAGAAACGAGTGCCTGCTGTCCCATGAGTTTTAACACTGAACGATGTGCAAATTCTGCTGGGCTCCTGAGGAAGCATGCCAAGTCTGTTTGCAATTTCTCAGCTCATAGCATACTCATCGGAGGCTTTCCATTCATTCTGCCTGATGCTTCCTGGCCTGTTGGGATGCTTTGTGACTCTGAAAGCCAAAGAGTCCAGGCCTCGGACTCTCAGAAGCTGGCTGTCCTCATAATTACATCCTTCATGTTGCTGTCTGCCCCTTTGCTTTCTGCAAAAGGAAGGACATCACAGGACAACTCCAAAGGGCAACGAGCTGAAAACTCACTGGGACACTCGGCAGCAATTCTTTCACGTTGCTCATCCTCAGAGCATTATTTCTGCCTTAATCACCAGCATCCTGGCCTCAGAGTCTCTTGCTCTCTGGACAGCAGTCTGTCTTGATCTCTCTGGGAGACACAGTGAGCAGCTGTGGTAAAAGCCAATGCCACGTTCATGGTGTTGCTCTTTCTCTCTTTCTTGGGATTCCCACGTGGAAGCACTCTACCCTGGGTGGCCTTCCATGTAGACCAGAGCGGTCCCTCTTCCCAGAAAGGCAGCTGTGCTGCCCATCTGTGATGTCTCGAGGAGGCATGCTGCACGATCATCTCAGATTTTTCCACTTTGAAAGAGTGTAGGCTCGTTTCGGAGAAAGTTGGTGATGTTACTGTCAAGTCAATGGACGCCTTCCCCAGTGCACTCTTTCCTCTCTAAGAATGACATTGCTAAAGCAGGTCATAGAGGGTGGGGGTGGGGGAATAAGAAAGCAGCAGGAACTCTCTGCCTGGATAGTACCAGAAAACTGACCCTCAATAATTTGTGCCTTTGTGAAATACAATCTTCTGCCCCGGACACATGTGAACATGTGAACATGATGAGAGGTTATGTGCTAAGAGAATCATTAGCTCATCAGATTTAAATCAGCCCTGTGAGACTTTCAAAAGCAGTTTGCACCATCTCATGTGTGTTTGTACATGTAGTATGTATGTGTGTGTACACTTTTGTATAGTTGCTCATGCCTGTGCATTCATGGATGGAAGCCAAAAACAGAAGTTAAAAGACTCTGCCTCTATCACACTTCGCCAATTATTTTGAAAAAGGATTAGTTGTGGTAGTTAATTTTGTTAACTTGGCACCATCTAGAATCACCTTGGGAAGAGCGTCTCAATGAAGGATTGACTATATTGGGATAGACAATGAATATGTCTACTGAGGATTATTTTAATTAAGTTAATAGATGTGAAAAGACCTAGCCCATAGTGGGTGGCACCATTCCCTAAGCAAGAAGTCCTGAATGGTTTAAAAATGAAAAATAAAAATATTCAGTTGATCACAAGCAAGCAAGTAAGCATGCATGACTTAATTTCTGTTTTGACTGTATAAAACTAGCTGTTTGAAATTCCTCCCTTGACTCCCCCCCACCATGAACTATAACCCAAGATTTCTCCCATTGTCAAGGCATTTTATCACAGCAGCAGAATTGAAACTAGGACAGTCTCTTACTGAACATGGTGTTCACCATTTCACTTACACTGGCTGGCCAGTGAGTCCCCATCATAAACCAGTCTCTACCTTGTGAGTTTATCAAACTAAAGACTCACATTGAATTTATAATTTTTCCTCCCCATCCCAGATGATGTCTCCTGTAATGTTTTCAATTTCCATAAATATTTTTTCTTGTTTTGTATCCTCTGGAAACAGGAGGTTTCCTTGAACACTTCTTCCTCGGTCATCCATGATCAGCCCAACATCAAGACTCATCAACTGAACCCCTTAAAACTGTTTTTCATCATCTTTCTAGGCAAGGCAGTTCACATTAATTCTATCCCTTAGAATTTAGGCATGCCTTCCAGAAAGAATGTGGGGCTCCTGGGACTCAGGAAGTAAACCAACATGAAGCCCTGGAAACATAAAACTCACAGGATTCATGAGGGTCCCTCCCCAAGGTCACAAACACTGAAGGAAGAAACTCTGACCAGGCAAACTACCTGAAGGAGACTTTTTCACTTGTTGAGGTATCTGCAAGCTATGCTTGGAGCACCAGCATTGCAGCTTAATGAGACATCAACCCTGTTAAGGTAGGATTTTCAGAACTGCAACTGCTTTTCAATCATCCTCACTACTGTAAATAACCCCTCACCCACACCCCTGTAAGTAACTCCAATAAACATATCCAGTCACAAAGTTGTACTTTGGCCCATCCATCACTTTGGTCTGTTATGAATTCCCAAGATATGTGTCTCATGCCCTATTAGGAAAGGTATCCCATAATAACTATTAATTCTAACATATAAGAGGAAGGCTGAGGCAGATGGATCATAAGTTCAAAGCCAGCATGAGCCATATAGTGAGATCTTATAAACACACACAAATGTTCCCCATCCATCTCTTCTCTCTTTCTCCTTATCGATATGAATGTGCCAATACAAGTCACTATGTTTTGTTTGGGGTTTAACAATGGCATCTAAACTGTAGGCCA
The DNA here is from genome assembly GCF_000001635.26 of Mus musculus. Lineage (NCBI taxonomy): Eukaryota > Metazoa > Chordata > Mammalia > Rodentia > Muridae > Mus > Mus musculus. Next base: position 110,593,171 of record NC_000077.6, on the reverse strand, counting down.
TATCCTATTTCTCTACGTCTACCCACCAGTCTATGACAATATGATATGGTCAAATTTTCATCATGGCCTAACTCAACTTTAAATTAAGTTCTTCACCAAAGAGCAATCAATGGTCAGTTGTCTTATAACTTCCACATTTAAAAGAAATGAAACGTTTGTAGTATCAACACAGAACGTGTTTTCTTACTTGGAAGTCTTCATGGATTTTGCTAATGTCTTTATTTTTCTTCAAGGTGACCCTAGAGTTCTTACCAGGAGAAGGGGGAGGGGATGATGTGGCAGAGGCATGAAGATGAGGTGAGTTGAAATTTACTTTGTTCTTATAAAAGAATTCCCTTTGGCTAACCCGGGTTTGTTTTCCTGAGAACAAGATAACCCTCAACAGAAGCAAAATTTTCACCTTTTGCCATTCCTTCTCCATATCATTTAAAACTCACATTCAAATTTCAATCTGTACAGTCATCGCATTTGAAAAACACTGGTGCCTTTCCCACACCAAGTGTTCGTTTTGCTGAGCTCTTTACAAGCAATTTGTCTCTTGCCAAACAAAACGAAAATCCCCCAGATCAATGATATATTTTTAACACTTTACTTGATAACCTCAAGTTTGTGGATACATTATGGAAATAAAAATAATATAAGAATACCCATATACTATTTGCTCAGATTCTTTCAAGTTTATCTTATGTGTTCTGTCATTCCTATTGTCTAACTACAGATCTGACTACATAGCCATATCAGTGTTTTTTCAGCGATACATGATCATAAATTAACTATATCATGGCCTTTGCCCTGGGACTATTTCAGGGAATTATTCCTAAGAATAGGAATTTTCTGTTATATGGCCAAATAACTGCAAATTTTGACAAATTTAGTGTCAGCAATCATTTTCCTCTCACTTATACTTTATTTCCCAGTTTCCCTACTTCATCAGTGTCCTGCCCTATACTTCCCCCCCACACACACACACACACACACTCCAATAGGGAATCCACTTGAAGGTCAGGTGTTATATTGGCTTTTGACCTTTTAAAATATTTTTTATTGTTATTTACTATGGTCACTAGAGCTCTTGAACTTATTCCTCCTGCAAAATAGAAAGTTTGTATTCTTTGACCAGTATTTCCCAAATCTTCCCCCCACTAGCCCTTGATAGTAATGTTCTCCTCTCAATGTCTATGAGTTCAATGTTTTAAAATTCCATATGGAAATAATAGTATATCATATTTTGATTTGTATGTTTACCCTATTTCATTTAATATGACAACTTCGCAGGTCTATCTATCCATGGGGTTACAAATAACAACTTTTTAATTTTTTCTTAAAGCTGCATAGTATTCCATCATACGTATATATGCACATACATGCATACATACATATATTAAATATATTATATAATGTGATATTTATATATTATTTACCTATATATCCATTCAATCTTGGATTTCTGCAGTCGTGAATAATGCCTCAATAAACATTGGTCTTCAGATATTTCTTCACACTAGTTTCATTTTCTTTGTAACTATACCCGAGAGTGTTGAATCATGCAAACCCTCCTTCAGGTTTTTGAAGAATGTTCATTCTGTTTTCTACACCGGCTGTACTCAAATTCCCACCCCAAGTATGCAAGGTTTGTTTTTCTCCATTAGCTCACCCATCTTTGGCTTCTTTTAATCCGAAATCTTACTTCCTCCTTTGGATATGCTGGCTATTTCCTCCTGGTAAAAGCAAGGGTGTGGGCTTACAGATGGAGCTCTGTATGAATGGCCTGGTCTGCTCTGGCCATCGCACACCTGGTGATCCCCAGTGTCCAGACATCCCCTACTGTTTCACCCCGATGGCACAACATCTGTTCATCCCCAACGTTACACCTGGAGACTCACAATCTCCATCTCTTTTCCAATGGGTGATGGTGACTCTGATCACCAGTCAAACATGTGACACACAGAGCCAATTATCTGTTGATGGAGAACTTATCTCTCCATCTCTTTTTTATTTTCTATTCTTTACTGTTTAAGAAGAATTTCACCCATGCATACTATGTGTTTTGATTAATCCCACACCTATTTCAATGTATCCACTACTCCCCCGTAACTTTGTGTGTGCTCTATTTTTGTGTGTTTCATCACTGAGCCCATTAGTGCTACAAATATGTGCATTGGTTTAGCACCATTTATGAAGCATGGGTAGCCTCTTAAGGGTTTGCATCCTTGGAGAAAACTTACCCTCACTCTCCTTGAAGCTATCAATTGGCATTAGCTCATCAGGTAGAGGTAGGATTTTATGCCCTCTCTATGATGAAATTTTGTCTGGCTTGGTCTTGTGTGGATTTCGTGCATGCCATCCCAGACATGAGCTCATATATGAAACTGCCCCATTGTGTCCAGAAAAAGACACTATGTTACTATTGTCAGTCACTGTTTCTGGCTCTTACAATCTATCCATTCCCTCTTTCACTATGATCCGAGTCTCAGTAGGAGGTGACATGATGCCAATATCCCATCTAAAATTGTTATTCTTTTCACACTGAACAGTTGTGGGTCTCTAGGTTAGTCACTCTCTATTGCAAAAAAGGATGTCCTCTGATGAGTACTGAGATAGAGCAACCTATGGAGAAAATGATACATCAGTAGAAGATGTTTTAATGTTATATTTAATTAGCAAAATAATAATAGGCTCTCCCATAGGGCCAATGTCCTGTCTAGACACAAGTTCTTGGCCCTAATCAGAGTCCCAGGTTTGCCTTTCATCTAGCAGAGAAGGCCCTACATCCAGTCAAAAGGCCATTGTTCAATCCCATGATATTTGTGCCACTGTCGTACTGATGGAAATAGCTTGCTAGGTTGTTGCAAGATATTTTTTTGTAGCTCACAAAATTGACAGCTGGGTGATATTGGTGATTATTTTTCTGTCCTGGTAGTATGCCTACCAGCTGCCAGGTCTATGGAAGCTAGCCAGTGGAGACAAAGCTTCCAGGAGACTACCAACTTGACTTCTTCATAGTCTATGACTGAAGTCTACGTGTGGCCAGACCCTTTAAAGAAGACAAAGATCCTCTCCCTCATCAAAATATCGTCTAGTGCTTAGAATCCATCTGATTCAAATTGTGCTATGATGTTATAAAAAGATAAATTCCCAACTCCAAACTTCTCCCTAAACTACCAGTCAGCTTTTGGTGATTTTTTTTAAAAATTAATTGATTTATTTTAACTTATTTATTTTATATATATTAGTGTTTTGCTGGTATGTGTGTCTTTGCAACATATGTGTGACTGTTGCTTACAGAAGCAAGAAGAAGTTGTCAGATCCACTGGAATTAGAGTTAAAGATGTTTGGAATCTGCCATGTGGGTCCTAGACACCAAACCCAGACCCTCTGCAACAAGAATTCTTAACTTCTAAGCTCTCTCTTCACCCTTACTTTTGGTGTTCTTATTGTTATGACTATTCCTTTATCTCCTATTTATTTATGATATGAATTTATGAGTTCCCTTTATCTGGTGTTTTATTGTTTATTACGTTGCTTATTGGACTTAATTATTTCCATGCTCAGATTGCTTGAGATTTGGCTAATGATAGCCTGCCTGCTCAAGTGAGAACTTGAGCCCTCATGACAAGAAATTACATATATAGGTACATTTATATATGTGTATACTCTGTGTGTGCCAGGGAGAAGTTCTTACTTTATGTCCTAATAAAATGTCTCTGTGCCCATCCTTGTATGGGGCAGAGAAAGTTCTGAATGAGTGAATCTTAAGTACGTAGCTGACGCGAAGCAGCTAAGCTAAAGACCCCAGAGCCTCAGACATGTGTTGGACTCACAAAGCCTTCCCCCTGGAGTGAGATTCAGATGTATGGTAAAACCTTCCTTGGGGAACGTAGCGTTGACAAGGTGTGCACCATAGCTTTCAGGATCCCTGGCCTTGACTGCTACCTGCTGAGACTGTACCTACCAAAATTAGCTAAGCATGCCTCCTTGATCCAGATAACTGCCATAAATCCTGCCTCCTTGTTGGTCTGTATACAAGAGCCCTGCCTCTCTGTTCAGCTCTATGTAATACACGTGCTGTACTTCCAGGGTGTGACTGGTTCTCCAGCCAAGAGCCCAGACCACGTGATCCCAGCTTTCTGGATATCTGTCTGTGTGTGTCTTTTCTTCATTGTTTTACTATCTCCGTCAGGTTTGTCTCTGGAGCCCTGCTGGTAGCACAACCTGGATCCTGAAATCAACCATTTCTCTCAATAACCTTTTTAAGCTGACACTATGCATGAGGTTCCTTAAAATTGGTCACATTTACATGTACTTGACCCATTATCAAAATACTTTAGTATGATCCCTAAAGACAAAACAAAGATGCTTCAGTGGAAAATTTTTCTAATGGCCCATTTCCCCTCCATTCTTTGGACGGGAAGACAGAGTGCAATGTGGGTTGAATTCTATTTATTGGAAATCAATGTGTTATTACCCTAATCTTCTGAGAGTTGGAGCTTGGCAGATTTCCCCAAACTTTAATATGAGTTACAGTGTTGGTGATCAGCTAATCCAACAAATGCCTGGGTCCTCCAGTTCTCTTAGACCAAATATGATCATTCAAAAAAAAAAATGCAAGCTTGCTGCAATCCATTCCTTCATCTACAAGTATAATGATTTTGACTAATTTTACACAAAAATATTGCCATGTGTGGGCCCCATAAATCTGCCTAGTTTTGTTACTTGCTATTCTCCCCAGCTGCTCTGAACTTAGCAGAAATTTTCCAAGTCAAAAAAAAAAATGCTGTTTGTGTGCTGTAATTTCCTCTTTGGGGCATCATTTTTTAAAATTTTGTCATTATATTTCTTACGTTTCAAAATATATTAAACACATCTGATTCTGTTCCCCGGATACAATTGTTTCCTTAGCAACAGAATTGAAGCTCTAAGACTTGTGTTAGATTTTTAATTGGCTTAGATTTTATGTAACAAGTGTTGGTTTCTTATCTAATTATATTTGTCGTGATACTTCTCTTTGAGACTAAAGGGTTTGTGGAATCTCAAAACACACACACAAAAAAAGTAAGTAATTTTTTTTCCTGTCCCACACATAGTCTATGCTGAATTGAACTCAGCTTCTCTTTAACAGAGTTAAGCTGATGTGCTGCTGCGCTTAGCCAATAGGAGTCAGGCTCACTCAACCTCATACAAAATAGTAACTAAGAAACACGGAACAGAATGCCACCCTAACAATTCAGGCAGATCATGTTGGTACATGAACTTTACCATAGGCCAAGCTACTGTTCATGTGTCTATATTTTAAGACCCAGAAGAAGTGAAACAGAAAAATGCAAGGTTTCTTACACATCTAATAACGGCACTGAGATGTTAATTCCCATGCCATGAAATCAACTTTCCATGTGCATGGTTCAGTGAGTTGTAGTGCACTTACAAACTTCTCCATGGAGCACCACTATCTAATTACAGGCATTTTCTTTACCTCAAAAAGTAAGTGACAGGGTGATAAACATGGGTCAATTTACATTCTTCTACATGCAGACCACCAGTTAGACCAGCACCATTTGTTGAAGATGCTTTCTTTTTTCCACTGTATGGTTTTGGCTTCTTTCTCAAAGATCAAGTGTCCGTAGGTGTGTGGATTTATTTCTGGATCTTTGACTCTATTCCATTGATCAACCTGTCTGTCTCTGTGCCAAAACTATGCAATTTTTACCACTATTGCTCTGTAGTACAGCTTGAGATCAGGAATAGTGATTCTTCCAGAAGTTCTTTTATTGTGCAAAGGGGAAGAGGGATGCAGAAGATGTCTGTGAGGAGGGACCAGAAGGAGGTCAACATTTGAGGGGTAGATAAATAAAATAATTGATTAATTAATTTAAAAAGTAAGCCACAGATATGACACTCCCTTCTTTTTTATCCTCTTACCTCAAGTCCCTCCACCACGAGTGAATGGCCTATGTGCATTTGCTTCTTCTGAAGAGATTATATGAATGGAATTAGAGAGTATGTGGCCCCTCACACCTAGCATAGTGTTTTCAACTCTTGGTGCTGTAGCATGCTTCACTCTTGTGGCATGTTTCATTAGTATACAGTCAAATAACATTTTTGTGTTTAAAAAACAGCATAAATCTATCTCTCCATTCATCGGCCAATAAATCACTGGATTAGTTCAAGCTTTTTATTATAATGTTGCTATGAGTATTCATGTACATGGATTTTTATAGACACATTTTCACATTTCAACTTCTTGGGTGTAGAGTTACTAGATCATGTGGTAATTTAGTGTTTGACTATTTTCAGCAAGCTTCTATCCACAGCAAGTCTCCCATTCTATATTCTCTCCATCTAGATATGAGCATCTAACTTCTCCATGGTCACACTAGCTCCCTTTATTGGCTGTTGTTTTTGCTGTATCCATTCTAATACATGTAAACTATTCTAATATATGTAAACTAACTATTCTAATATATACAAACTTGCAGTCCCTTTTCTTTTGATTACCATTCCTCCAATGGCAAATGAGGTTGAAAACCTTGTGATGATTTGATATACAAATGATTGGCCATTCGTATCTTGTCTTTAATGAAGATAGATTGTTCTCTCACACAATACATCATGATCACGGTTTACCCTCCCTCCACTCTTCCAGGTCCCTGCTTCTTCTCTAGATCCACTCCCCCTCCTTCTCCATTGAGAAAAGTACAGGCCTCCCAAACACAACAACAAAAGGAGAAGATACAATAGGACAAGGGGGAAGCCCTCACACTGAGGCTGGACAAGGCAACTCAATGGTCCCAAAGAGTAGGCAAAGAGTCAGTCACACCTGCTCCCACTGTTAGGAGTCCCAGAAAAATAGCAAGCTATTAGCTACAGCATATACACAAAAGACCTTGTGTGAACCAAAGGGATGTCAGTTCAAGTTGTCACCTGATTTTCTTTTTTTTTTTCTTTTAGCTCTACTTCTAATTTCCTTTTTTTATTCAGTTTACATTCTGTTCACATCTCCCCACCTCTCTTTCCAGTTCCACCTTTACAGATACCTCCCCCCATTACCCCTTCACCTTCTCAGAGACTGGAAATCCTTCTCTTTGGGTACCACATCACCAGGACATCTGGTCCCAGTTTGACTAGGCACATCCTCTCCCACTGAGACTCAATAAGGCAGTCCAGGTAGGGGGAAGGGAATCCAATGGCAGAAAACGGAGACCTAGGCAGTCCTCACTCTACTTGTTAGGTGGTCCCACATGAAGACCAAGCTGCACATTTGCCACAAATGTTTAGAGAGTCTAGGTCCATCTCCTGCATGCTCCCTGGTTGGTGGTCCAGGCTCTGCGTGTGAGCCCCCATGGTCCCAGGTTAGTTAACTTTGTAGGTCTTCTTGTGGTGTCCTTGACCCTTCCAGCTTGTTTACTTCTATACCCCACTCTTCCACAAGACTCCCTGAGCTCTGCCTGATGTTCAGCTCTGGGTCTCTGCATCTGCCTCCATCCGCAGCTGGATGAAGCCTCTCAGGTGACAGTTACAATAGGTTCCTAAATGCAAGCATAGCAGAGTGTCACTAATAGTACCAGGTTGGCTCTCTTACATGGGATGGGTCTCAAGTTGGGGCAGTCATTTGTTAGCTGTTCCCTCAGTCCCTGCTCCATCTTTATCCCTGCACATCTTGTAGGTGGATTGCTGTCCCCCTTCCTCCTTTGGAAGTTCTGCCTGGCTACAGGAGGTGGCCACTTCAGTCTCAGTTAAAGTCACCCTGATAGATTCCCTATATCCTCTCCCTTCCCAGACCTCCAGCTAGTTACCAGAAATGACCCTGACAATTTCCATTCTAGCTTCTAGCCCTCTTTTGCCTCAGCTCTCCCGACAGCTGATTTCCAACCCCATTCCTCTCTTCACCCCACTCCCACCCAGTTCTCTCTTTCTTTGCATCCTCCTTAATGACTGTCTCATGTCCCCTTCTGAGTGAGAATCATGCATCTCCCTTGAGACCTCCTTATTTTCAATAGAGTTATTCTTTATATTTACTCAAGAGAGCTCATGAATATTTTGGATGCAGTTCCACTTTTGGAGTTGTGAATGTTTTCTTCCCATCTGTGAGTTGCCTTTTGACTGATGTCCTGTGATGTGGTGATGTTCTTAATTTTAAGGAAGGCAAACTCTTCTTAGTTTGAAGAGTTGAGCACTGGGGAGATGACTTGTTGAGTAAAGCATTTGTTTTGCAATTACAAGGACCTGAATTTTACCCTAAACACCTATGTTGCTAAATGTCAGGCATGGTGACACACTCTAGGAATTCAAGCTCTGAGGAGGAGGACACAGGTAGATTTCTGGATCTCATTGACCAACCATCTTAGCCTATTTAATGAGTGCCAAGCCATCTAGAAACGTGTCTCAAAAAAAGTGAGTATGGCCTGAAATCAACCCTTGAGTCTATCTTCTATGGACCACACACACACCTGTGCATGTACCTGAAAGCACGCAGGCACCTATACCTGCACACACACACATGATGCAAAAACATAGACACAGAAAAGGCATCGAAAATTTATCTTTCAAATGTTTGTATTTAGCCATTTTGAGTTCATTTTTACATGTGTTGTAGGATAGGAATCCCAGTTTTCTTCTTTAGAATGTACCAGTCATTTTGGTTAAGAGGAAAAAAATTGAGACAGGATCTCACTATATAGCCCTGGCTGATATGGAACTCACCATCCATCAAGATAACCCCAGACTCACAGAGATCCAGGTGCCTCTGCCTCTGCCTCTGCTTCTGCCTCTGCCTCTGCCTCTGCCTCTGCCTCTGCCTCTGCCTCTGCCTCTGCCTCTGCCTCTGCCTCTGCCTCCCTCTCTGCCTCTCTGCCTCTCTGCCTCTCTGCCTCTCTGCCTCTCTGCCTCTCTGCCTCTCTGCCTCTCTGCCTCTCTGCCTCTCTGCCTCTCTGCCTCTCTGCCTCTCTGCCTCTCTGCCTCTCTGCCTCTCTGCCTCTCTGCCTCTCTGCCTCTCTGCCTCTCTGCCTCTCTGCCTCTCTGCCTCTCTGCCTCTCTGCCTCTCTGCCTCTCTGCCTCTCTGCCTCTCTGCCCCTCTGCCTCTGCCTCTGCCTCTGCCTCTGCCTCTGCCTCTGCCTCTGCCTCTGCCTCTGCCTCTGCCTCTGCCTCTGCCTCTGCCTCTGCCTCTGCCTCCAACATGCTAGGATCAATGATGTGCACCATCATACCCAGCAAGGACACCATCTTTTTACTTGATTCCTTATCTTTCATCTCATGAGCATGCTCTGGCTCTTTCTTGATTGATGATTTTAATAAAGTAAATCTCTCTGTTGTGAGTTTCCTTATAGAGGCAGAGGCTAGAACAAAAGCCCTTAGTCCAGCTACCACCAAGAGATCTAGATTCTGGAAGTAGCCTGAGAGTGAGCTTAGAGACATATGCTGTCCCAGTTAGGCCTTGAGATGACCATAGCATGGCAGATAATTTTACTGTAGCCTGTGAAAGTCCTAAGCCAGACAATGAATCCAGATAAAGTCTCCTCAGACTCCTGATACACACACTTACAAAAAAAAAATATGTTCTTATACCAGGAAAGATGAGGATGATTTGTGGTTTGTGTGTGTGTGTGTGTGTGTGTGTGTGTGTGAGAGAGAGAGAGAGAGAGAGAGAGAGAGAGAGAGAGAGAGAGAGAGAAAGAGAGAGAAATAGAGAGAGAGAGAACACTAAGAATTTGTCTTAGTCAGGGTTTCTATTCCTGCACAAACATCATAACCAAGAAGCAATTTGGGGAGGAAAGGGTTTATTCAGCTTACACTTCCACATTGCTCTTCATCACCAAAGGAAGTCAGGACTAGAAAGCAGGTCAGAACGCAGGAGCTGATGCAGAGGCCATCCATGGAGAGATGTTACTTGCTTCTGAGATCAGACAAGATTGGGCACATTCAAGGTTACCACCTTGTGGCCGTAGACACACACTCATGGATGTGCATATGGAGACAAGAGGTCAATATTGGGTATTGGGTATTGTCTTCAGTTGCTCTCTGCCTTTTTTTTTTTTTTTGAGTCTGGAGTTCACCATTTCAGATAAACTGGCTGGCCAGCAAGCTCTTGGGATCTCCCTGTCTCTATGCCTCCACTGCTGGAATTACAGATGTGCACCAATGCGCCTGGCTTTTGGGCAGTTACTAGAAATCTATACCCCAGCTCTAATGGTCATGTGGCAAGCACTTTATCCACTGAACTATCTCCCTATCCCTGGGGAAGATGTAGTGAACATTGGCAGGTAATCCATGCTATAGTGTGTCTTTTCTATTGATTCTGTGCTACAGCTCAACAATACATGGAAATTAATGCCAAAAGCAAACAAAACTATTGCCAAACTCTGGGCTTTCAAATCCTTTGTTGCAGCTGTGCCTTTTCATGTCCTCGCTGCTGTTCAATTATTGGACTGGTCCAATCCTACTCAACACTCCTTGGTCTCATTTACAGTGCCTCATCTGGAAGTTCGGTGTCTTACCACTAAATTGTACCTTCTATTCACAAACTCCTCCAATTTCCTGGTGTTTACCAAAGCCAGAGTGTTTCAAAAACCACATCAATGTCTTCTTGAATGGAAGAAACTCCTGCTCTGCGTGGAAGCCATTTTTCTAGTGACGGAATCTCAGGCCAATTAAATTCCTCAAAGCCTCAATATATTAATTTCTTAAATGGAAATAATACCTGCCGCAGGATGGCTGGAAATTTTTTTTTAATTGTGCAGAGAAAAGCGCCTGGCTTTTCTTCATTCAACAGTTTTCCACACTACTAACCAGGGTTACTCTTAACATGACCCAGCCAGGGACATGCCAGTAAGGGCAGAAATAATTATATCTGGAACAACTAGCTGGAAGGAGCCAAGGATGTTCTCTGAGCATATAAATTTGAGGGTGTTTGATCAAAGTGAATGGAATATAAGACTGGATAAGTAATATTTCTTTGAATTAGGGGTGTTTTATTTAGCGGGATACACCACTCCACCAAGGGACTGAGGGAAGGAAAAAGGATGCAAGTGTGGCTGTATGCAATTTAGAAGCTTAGAATACACAAGGGTGAAGTTCCAGCATGGTAGAATGGCCTGAGTTTCCCTGGGAGATGATAGGAGACGAAATAAAGAGGCAGATACGTATGAGCATTATTCGAAGAATAAACTATTTACATCCAGACGAACCACCAGAGACACACATCCCATGAAAAACTCAAATGATTAGACATCATGCCTCCAGACTATCAGGAGTGCCCTGAATTGGACAATGGATTTGAGAGAGAGAGCTGGGGAAGCAGTAGGGGAGGAGTTGGGAGTAGACGTTCAGAAGGTCTGTCGATCTTCTCCTTCACTAGGGATGATGGGACGTGAAGTATCTATCACACAGCATGACTTCGTGGCACCCACAGGAGAGTGGGACTGTGTAGATGACTATGTAAGCATATTCTGCGAGACTGGGCCTTTGATCTACAGTTGTATGAATGTGAGTTCATGAATGTGAGTTCAACCAGTCAACAAGAAACATCATGACAAAAAATAAATCCTGTGTCTTACTAATTCTTAAGTAATCCACCACTCTAGTTATTCAACTAAAGTTTTTAGAATTTATTCTACAGCCCTTGTGAAAGTCATAAATGTTTGCAGAGAAAAATTCTGGCTTATATATACAAATTTAAATGGTCTCCTTCAGTGAGTGACTCCTTATTCTGTGGACAGAAGGCAGCAGGCACAGTTGATATAGCTTGGCCAATGGGAGACAAGCTGGGAGGAAAGCATGGTCTTGTATGGGGGGCGTGAAGCCAAACAACCCTACCATTTTCTCATGTAATTTTGCTTATCTGTAAAAGAGGACTCTGCCATTCACAGCTATAGTCACAGGACCCTGATGGTGACTACACACACTAGGTGTGTAATAAATACTTGGAATGTTATGGCAATGCAGTGTTTCTGGCAGCTAATCCCTCCCAGGGTGCATCTGTCTACCTGAATAAGCTACTATGATACACATTCTGGAAGGTGGAACTCAGCAGTGCCTGCCCTACCAAGTTCATCATACCAGGCCCAGCCCTGTTCTTACCTTGGCTGCCCCAGGAGGAGGCTGTATTCAGGAAGAGTGAGCTGTGGCCTGTGAGCCAGAAATCCTGGCTTCTAGAGTCAGCTTTTTAAGCTGTGGCCTCAAGAAACCCTGTCTCTTAATGCTGTGAGTATTGCCTGCCCAGGGTCACAGTAAGGACAGATGACATAGAGACCAGGCAGGAGAGAGCAAGGGAGCAACGACTCTGTCTTTAATCAGCAGCAAGCAACAAAAAACTCTTGGTGTAATTTTTTTTCTATAACTAGAGTGTAATCAATACTTATAAATGCTTTGGCAGTATGTGTATATAGCCCTGATATATTGGCTTGACATTCATATGCCAGCAATGCAGATGCCTGCTCCTAATGTTATTATCAACATTGATTCCCAGATAGCAAACTTTTCATCTAATCCATGAATATGATGACATCACAAAACCAGAACGAACGGGTCTAAGCCATAGGTACCATGGCATCATGGAACTAGAATGGGGTTTGCAGTGTAATTCCTAACTACATTCTAAATACTTACTCTTTGTACCCACAGGTAAGTGTAGCACTTCCTTTCATCAAAATAACTTCTTTTTGCAGCAAATGAAGACCATTACTGGTATCCACAACTGGCCAACATGCAGAGAACGGACCTTATATCAATCAAAGTTGATACATCTAAAAGGGCAACCCTTACACTTAAGGCTCACAGAGCCTCATAGAAGAGGTGGCAGAAAGATTGTAAGAACCAAAGCAGGAGGAAGTCTGTGGCAGGCTAGTTTCTTCTATATATGAAAGGGAAGCTGTACCCATGAAAATCTCAAAACTAGTTCACCTAAACAAGATGAGCAAAATGGCAATACTGATTAACATGCTAACCTGTATGAGGGAAATTTCATGAGGCCCCACCCTAGATGAAAAGCTTCAGGTAACTAATGGGAGCTCCGAGAGGAAGACTCAGTCTTCTCTGGGGACCAACCCCTGATTGTACATAACAATACTTGGCGAAGTCATGAAGGGGTGGGGGGATTGAAGGAGAAGGGGGAGAGGAGGGGAGAAGGGAAATACATCCTCATGTATGAAATTCTCGAACAAATCTAAGATGTTGTGTTTAAAAAAAAAAAAACTTTTAAAAAGTTTTAGGGCTCCACGGCAGCTTTGAATGTCAACACTACAACTTTATAGTCCCGTCCCAAGCACATTTGTGACCTTTTCTCATTCCAGTATGTTCTCCTATAAAGAGAACAGACATAAAAGTTTGATTTAGGTGATATGTAAAACAACATCAGCTGGAACCTGGTCAACAGAAGCCAGCTTCAGCAGGGTGCTCCCTGTCCATCTCCGTGATGCCCGGAACATGGAGTTTACAATCCTAAGCATCTGTGAAGAAGACCAGCAGAGACTGAAAGTGACAGCCCAGCTTTCAGTTGCCTTCTGTTCACTGTATCAGAAAAGCCAGGAGGGCAGAAAACAATTCCTTTACCCAAATTTTTGTTCTAAAAGTTCATACGTGTTAACAGATTTGTGAGGTCACTGAATAAAAGATCTATCCACTTGATATCATCTCAATACTGAAGTCATCAATATTGAATTCATATCAATATTGAAGTTCTGTCATTTGTTGGAACAATTTGGGGCAGTCCTTAGAACATACTCATCTTTCATAGCTGGATTTTATACCCAGCTCTCCATTCCCCATTCCCCAGGTTCTAGAAAACACAATTCTGTATTTTGCTTCTATGATTTTTGACAGGCAGGAATGACCTATGAAATACTTTAATTTTCATTCCTGAAGGGTGTTTTCATGTACTTAGAGGGCTGCTGATGTGGCTCTCCCCCTAATTTGCCAAACTGTACATCTATATATCTAGCCATCAGCTACTATCTTGGCCTTCCTCTCTTCAGTATGAAATATCACATTCTGACCATCTATGCCACTACCAATTCAGAACATTAAATACCCATTAAAACTCTGCTTACAATAGTGAATTACATAGCTTCTAGCTGTGTATCCATATAATGATGAATGGTCTTACAAGCAAGACACAGGTGGAAGAATATCACTTCAGGCTATGATTCTATGTTCTCAGTTACAATATTAAGCCATAAGTGACTACAAAGAGAGAACATAATGCTTAAGGTGAGATCTTGCTCTCTCCCCGTCTCTCTGCCTCTCTTTATATCTGTATCTATGTCGTGTGTGTGTGTGTGTGTGTGTGTGTGTGTGTGTGCTGTGTGTAGGTTTGTGTATGCATGAGTATGAAGGTGCCTGCAGCAGCTCTATCTATGCATTTACAAGGGTGAGAGGAGGACAGCAACATCCTATTCTATTACTCTTCACCTTGTCCCCTTGAGGGTGTGTCTCTGACTGAACCTGAACTTGCCATTTTTCATCTAGTTTGGCTAGCCAAGTACACACCCCTCCCCAGTGATGATCCACTCTCTGTGCCCCAGTGCTGTGATCACCTGTGCACACCCACATTTTACATAGGTACTGGGGATTTGAACTCAGGTTCTGATGCTTGGGTGGCAAGTGCTCCTGGTGAGCATCCCTCCAGCCTGATCTCCATTATCATTTAAGAAAGGCTTTAAAGAGCCATGGCTCATGCCTTTAATCCCAGCACTTCGGAGGCAGAGGCAGGAGGATTTCTGAGTTCGAGGCCAGCCTGGTCTACAGAGTGAGTTCCAGGATAGCCAGGACTATACAGAGAAACCCTATCTCAGAAAAATAAAACAAAACAAAAAAACATAAAAAAGAGTCTTTAAAGAAAGATCCTTCTTGGGGCTAGAGAGATGGCTCAGTGGTTAAGAGCATTAGCTGCTCTTCCAGAAGATCCAGGTTCAATTCCCAGCACCCATATGGCAGCTCACAATGATCTATAACTTGGGTTCAAAAGATCTAACACCCACCTCTGACTTCCACTGGTACTGCACACACATGGTGTATAGCCACACATACAAGCAAAACACCCATATACATAAAATAAAAACAAACCTTTAAGAGACAAAAAAGAAAATTGCATCTTAAATAAGGGTGGCTGATAAATGGCATTTATTGAATTTCTGAAGAAAACTCATAAGATATAAATCAGTCAGCCTCAATAGGTAACAACCTCTCCCTCCAACATTTAACAATTAGAGACAATTTTTTAACGAGGGGGAGGCTGTGTCACTAGTAACTGCCACCAAGGGGCTAGGATACTAGGGAATAACCAACAATGTATAGGCTTGTCCTTGCTATGGTTTCCATGTGGCTCATTTCTACCAAAGCTCACGTTGAAATTTGAAGACAAATTTTGTGGCCATATTGAGAGGTGGAGCCTTTGAAGGGGTTAATATCCTTCCCACATTCTAGCTTAATTCTGTGGAGATGGATTAATTCTTATGAGAGCTGTTTAACATATATGTTATTTTTATATTATATATAATATATTATGCTATATATATTATATATAGTATATAATATGAAAGGGAGAAAATTATGCACATAACCCACATGACACTCTTACATCATTTTCTCTCATATGTTGTTATCTGCCATGTTGTGGCATCAAACATGAGATCAAATGAGACCCTACTAGCCCCCTGCAGATCCCTTTAAGAAATATGAGTATGAATCTATTTTTCCTTCATAAACTTCCCATCATCAGATATTCTGTCATAGCAACAGAAAACATATTGACATTCCCCATAATAAAAATAATATGGCCTAAATGCCAATAATGTCAATATGAAGAAGTGCCAGCTGGGCTCTGCCCTGCCTGGTTTGGGAAGGTTATGGTCTGTTCGCATTCAATAATGTAGCCATGGAACTCATCCCAGGAGGACAAGGATGCCTGGACTATGCAGACGCTATTATACAAGTTGATACTGAGGAATCACAGGGGTACAGTCTCCCTCACTGTCTCCTCCTCACACTCAAGGACTGTTCCCCTGGAAGAAAATCAAAATTCATTCCAGAGAGTGCTCTGGGGAAGACACAAGAACTATATTCTTTGAGAAGATAAGTTACCTTTAGAGAAAGATTAGATGAATGCAAGGTGGGTGTGAGAAGCAGACAGAAATAACTGGTGTTTAACAACCGCCATGACATCACTCCCTCTGAAGAAAAAAAAAAAAAAGGAGAAGATCAAGAATACCACACAGCTCTCAGGGAAAAAAAATCACTTTCTATCTGCTACCTTAGCAGAGGTGATGTAAAGAAATGTCCACAGGATTAGAATCAGAGCTTTACTCAGTCGGGATTCTGAAAATTCCAAAAGCTAGCATACACAGAAGTACACTTCATCTAACTATTCTAACTATAAAATTTTGTGTAAGTAAAGAGACTATTTCTAAATATGAACTGTTTGAAAACACCTTTGCCAAAAGAGCATTATTATGTCAACAGCTGATTCTACCCCTTGCCAAGTTATGCAGCTTGGAGAAATATAAGAGGTTTTTTTTTATCAACTCATAAATACTTGTAAAACACCTGGGTGTGTTTTATGAAAATCTCTTCATATGTAATGAAACTGGGAAGGCTTTTTTTTTTTCAACCAAGTCTCACTCTCACTAAGTAGCCCTAGCTGGCCCAGGCTAGCCTCAGATTCTCAGAGATCCAACTGCCTCTGCCTCCTAAATTCTGAGATTAAAAGTGTGCACCAGCACACTGGGCAGGAAGGTTTTTACTACATGCTCTATATTAGGATATGTAAGAGATATAACTTATCAAGACATCAAGTTCGTTCAAAGTCTTTAATCGTGGATCAAATCTCAGAGCACTTATTTCCAGAGAATCAATAATAAAGTTATAAACGCGTAAAATTCTTTGATCAGTTCTTGAAGCAAAACAGTGTTGACAAGCTGCATTTATCATCAAAAGCATGGGCCCACAAAGTAAACCCACACATACACACACATACACATACACACACACACACACACACACACACACACACACACACACAAGGAGAACAGTGTGTCTCTACCACCATCCTGTGTCTATACGTCAGCTTCAAGCACACGGTTAAATTATTAGGGACTTTTTTTCAGATTTATTTTATTAGTTTTAATTATGTGTGTGTGCCTGGGCTTGTGCACTGGGCTAGTGCTGGAGACCCCTGGAAGTCAGACGCTTTGGATCCCCCTCTAACTGAAGTGACAGGTAATTGTGAGCCACAGGTGTGGGCACTCTAACGTTGGCTTAAGAGTTGATCAACTTCCTCGTCACCGTGCCACCCTGACAGAGATTCTCCCATCTTCAGAATGTTGAAGACTATACACGCCAAAGATTAGCCTTGGACTTCTTGATATATGCTGCCCCAGGACCCAGAAACAGTGCTAAGGAAAGAGTGTTGTCCACCACTTGATCTAGTCTTCAAGAACTTCATTCATGTGTGGGATGGATTTTGATTATATTCATTCCTCATCCCTCTCAACATCTCCAGGACCTCCCTCAGGTCCCCCTCCCAACTTCACAGTCCCTTCTTTAATCTTTATAGCATGTTGAGTCCAATTAGAGCTGCCTATATATGCACGGCTACAGGGGGATCCACTGGGAGCATGAGTAGCTGATAAGAAGCCAAACCCCAGAGAAATTTGACTTACCCCCCCCCCCACTCTCAACAGCCATCAACTGCCAATGGCTCTCAGGTCTGGGGAATGGCTAGAAGCCTCTCCCTCACTGTTGCTGGGATGTTCACTTGCTCATTCTAGCACAGGTGTTACGGAGGCAACCACAACGTCCGTGGGTTCATATGAGTTGAACATCTATGTCACGTCCAGAAAATGATATTTTACAGTGGTCCTCCGCAACCTCACCAATTTTTTTTTTGGTTTGGTTTGGTTTTGTGTTGTGTTGTTTTACTGTATTTTCAACTCTGTGAATTTACTATGATTGTTTTGAATTAGATGAAGCTGAAACCCATTCCTTTTGTAAAAAGCAAAGCTGAACGTCTCAACCTCAGGCTTCTTTTGTGGAGTTGCTCCTTGACCACACACTATCAGGTTGAAGCAAATATCTATGAGTGTCTACATGGGCTAGGTAAGGAAGAAAAAAAAATCAATACTCATACCAAGTAAAGACGTTCCCTCTAGTAAGCTTCTTTGTTGTTGAGGAGAAGGTGGGGCTAAGCAGCACTGGGAAGAAGTAAACTGACTTGAGTTGGCCCATGTTACAACAAATATCCCAATGCTTCCAAGATTAATGAATGACTGTAAGTTTGTGACCCCCCCCCCCACCTGCCTGCCAACATGTAAGCTTGTTTCAACCTGTCATTAATTAGGATTTTATTGGCCTATATATCTAAATAACACAACATCAACAGAGTGCTGCCTTTTGCTTAGGTGATAATTTTTGTGGCTGTGAGTGTATGCATGCCACTGTTCCTTGGCTATAATTGGGGTATCTATTCCTATTCAACTCAGATACACAGGGTAAGAACGGAACAAAGAAGTTACTCTAGCCATGTCTAGATTGTTGGATGCGATGGCTAATCTTGGTTGTTAACCTGACAGGATCTGTCATTGAATAAAATGTACATTAACGGGCACTCTTGTGAAGAACTTTCTTGATCGTTTGAAGGAAGAAACCTACATGTGGGTGCTCTCTTCTGGTGGCAGCACTGATAGAAGGACATGGAAAAAGAAAACTTTGCTGCTTGCTTGCTTGCTTGCTAGCTTGCATCAGGACTACTAGCAAGTTCATCTTTCCTGTCCCTTCTTTGCCACTGTTAGAACCAGTTTCCATAGCCTTTCAACATAGACTGAAGACCAGGATCTCCAGCAATCATCCCAGCCTTCAGTTCCAGATTGGGAAGGCTGAGACATGCAGCTTTGTAGACTTAGCAATTACTGGATGCTTGGGCTCCCCAGTGTGAGACTCCATCCGAGCTACCCATCCAAGATGGTACAAGAAAAATCAAATAAATCCCCTTTATATATTAACTTATCAGTTTTGATCCCTGATAGAACCCTGACTAATACCGTGAGCGGTTGAGTTTGGGGAGTTAATTCTAGGAGCTAAGAGGTTCCTTAGAGTAGCACAGATAACCAATGGGCAGTTTCACATCTGTCCTTTCAACAAATGTTCACTGGAGAAGCGAGAAGTCTGGGGAGATGTTTCAGCTTTATTAGCCTTCACACCTACTGACATGGGGGATGTTAATGGGCTCAGTCTCGTAAGGGAGGCAGCCCATGTACTGAATAAATAAAGCTTCCTTTAATTAGTTTGTCTGTGATGATCCGGGTCAGTGGTCTTTCTCCTCACATCTTTAGGATTAACATAACCAGGAAAGTAGGCAGATCAAACAGATCTGCATGGCAGTTGCTCTGCTCCAAGAAGCTAAAGGGGTAAGGAGAGTAGCTCCATGACCTTTTATGGGCTGTTCGCATAGTGTCTGCCTTTGTTATGTTCACTGAAGGCGCAGGCTCTTTCAAGGGAATGACCCCTTGGTTAAATGAAGCCCAGTGGACTAGAGGATTCTAGTCTTGCCTGCCTCCTGTTGGTACCCTTCATAGATTAATCTCTGAATCCCCACCTCCAACCTCTTCTCTGTTCCCCCTCAGCATTATCTGCAATCGTTAGTATTTATTAAGTGTCTATATAATTATGACTTGATATGCCTTTTCCATAAAACACATTTCCTACACATTCACAAAACAGAATGTCATTTCTTCTGGCGCCTTGACTTAAGTGTGTTCGTCTTCTGTTAACAGGATTAGATTCTGTCCCAAGCTGAGGCTGACTCCGTGGGTGATGACTTAAGCAGATGACATGGCTGGAAGTTGCTCCTTCTATTGAACCTGCCTGACGGATGTGGCCCACACCACTGTCCCCTATTCTGCAGGTTGTCAGTGGTTGGTTCGACGTTCCTGTGTTCTCAGCTATAATGTTGGTCTTTCCACCGAGGCAGTTTTATTTCCTGACAGGCAGTATGGTTTATAAAAGCCAATGCTATTGGGAAAATATGCCAAATGCACAGGTTATGCGGTCGGTGGAAAACAGGCATTAATGGAAAAGGGACTAAAACCAAAGTCTCTTCCGAGTGCTATTTTGGAGCCTCTGGTTTTCCTGTGGAATTCCGAGTCAGTCGTGATTGCAAAACCAAAAGACCAAACAGAATATTAGAATTGCAAAGGACCAGGAGTCGTCGACTTTACAAATAGGTAAAGCCTACATCGTGCTTCGTGGGTTTTCGGTTTTAAGTCAGAAGACGCGAGTGGTGCTGGACAGTCTGGGGGTGATGAATTTGAATTTCTGTATTTTTTTCCTTTATTCAAATCTTCCTTCCCGTGTCTATAACCAGACTCCTTAGAAAGATTTCACGTTCATAGCCTTTGAACACATGTGCAGGCTTGCAGAGGCTGCTCATGTGCAGCCTGTGGTTGCCAGCGCCACCTAGCTTCCATATTTCCTCAAGTCAAACGTTTTAGAAAAATCCTAGGTAAGCCCTCATCAGAGTTCAGCACTCACCTCAGAGGTTCTGAATGGTGGAGGTTGAGAGAGAGTCAGAACAGCGAAACTGCTCCGAACCATTGCCTGAGGGAGAGGCACATCCTCTGACCCTGTGGAAGAAGGAAATAGGTAGGGTTGTCATTCTCTCAGGGCACTCCCTGCCTGCCTTTGTTTGACAGATCTTCTCACTCAGTGGCATTGGATAATATGCAGGAGAGTTGCTTCTGAAACTTAGCTACTAGGTTCTAAATCGGAATGAGTTCTAGGGGAGTCTGCATAAGGCTCACACTACCTGACTACCTCCCCATGAGGAAGCTCAAACGTGCCACTTACCATAAGATTATTTTGAGCTGGAAGCAATTGAGAGACAACTCTCGCCTCTCCCCATCTTCCTAATCATAGGGCATAAATTTCCCCTTATTAATATGTCTCCCTTGCACACAATGAGAAGACGAAAACAAGCCTATCATAGAGGCAAGGGATACTCTTGATAACTTTGCCCAGTTGTTCCATACTCTGTAGCTTTGCTCTCCGGAGTTTCAGTTACCCACAGTCAACGCATTAAATAGAAGAGTTCAGAAATAATTGATTCATAACCTTCGGCCTTGTCTCTGTTAGCCTTCTGCCACTGCTAAACTAGCTGCGATAAATAACTTCAAAGGGATGCTTATATTGGCTTGTGACTTTAGAGGTTTGGGACTATCGTTAGTTGTTCCACTATCTCTGGGTCTGTGGTAAGACATAAGAGCAAGGCAGGGAGTGAAGTTAATCACTTTGTGGTATCTAGGAAGGAGGTGGAAGTGAACCAGAGATATGGTATAGACACTCCAAAAATACACTCTCAAGGCTCCATCTCTGAATATACAAGCCAAAAAATTATGATCTCCTTAATGGGCTGATTCATAGAGCCACCGTGATCTAATCGCCCACTAAATCCCATCTCTGAGCGTGGTGGAACAGGAAATCAAGTTTTCAACACTCAAGTCTTAGGGAGACATTTCATATGCACACCATAGCACATACTATTTGGATTATGTAAACAGATCCCCTATCATCTGTTCTGTACAGCCGAAGATGTGACTCTCCCCTTGTTCAAGGTACCCATACTGTGCACACTTATGTGTATGCTGGGGACTCAGTAGCTGCCACTGCTATGCAGTCAGCTGGAATGACCGTGCATTGATGTTTGTTTGTTTGTTTGTTTGTTTTGATTGTATTTCTTTTTTTTATTACATATTTTCCTCAATTACATTTCCAATGCTATCCCAAAAGTCCCCCATACCCTCCCGCCCACTTCCCTACCCACCCATTCCCATTTTTTTGGCCCTGGCATTCCCCTGTACTGGGGCTTATAAAGTTTGTGTGTCCAATGGGCCTCTCTTTCCAGTGATGGCCGACTAGGCCATCTTTTGATACATATGCAGCTAGAGTCAAGAGCTCCGGGATACTGGTTAGTTCATAATGTTGTTCCACCTATAGGGTTGCAGATCCCTTTAGCTCCTTGGGTACTTTCTCTAGCTCCTCCATTGGGAGCCCTGTGATCCATCCAATAGCTGACTGTGAGCATCCACTTCTGTGTTTGCTAGGCCCTGGCCTAGTCTCACAAGAGACAGCTCTATATCTGGGTCCTTTCAGCAAAATCTTGCTAGTGTATGCAATGGTGTCAGTGTTTGGAAGCTGATTATGGGGTGGATCCCTGGATATGGCAGTCTCTAGATGGTCCATCCTTTTGTCACAGCTCCAAACTTTGTCTCTGTAACTCCTTCCATAGGTGTTTTGTTCCCAATTCTAAGAAGGGGCACAGTGTCCACACTTCGGTCTTTATTCTTCTAGAGTTTCATGCGTTTAGCAAATTGTATCTTATATCTTGGGTATCCTAAGTTTTGGGCTAATATCCACTTATCAGTGAGTGCATATTGTGTGAGTTTGATGTTTGCTTTATTGAGTGTTGGCCACAAAGCATGGAAACAAAGATACTGGTGTTGTATTACCATCTAATGTTAATCATTTTCCATTTGACCATTGGTTATCAGTAACTTCCTGTACCTAACTTATACATTGAATTTATCTATTATAGGGATGTATAGGTAGAAAAATAGCATATATAGCATTCAGCACTACTCACAGATTCGGGCATGCATTGTGGATATTAGAATGCAACCCTGTAGATAAAGGAGACCTCTCTCATGCAAATATTGATTTGCCACTAATTCTCTCCATATACATACCTTCCCATGATTTTCCTTCCATCCTAAAAGCCCAAACTCCCTTCCATTTATCCAGTCACTTCTCCATAGCATATAGACCTTTGTTAAAATAAGTCATAAGCCCCTAAGTCTAAATTCTCTGATTTTTTTTCACTTCCTTTCTGTGTATCCTTGATGAATGTAAAAAAAAAAAAATTAACATTACATAAAACGTGTTTGATGTTCCTCTGTTAGTCTACCTTTTGCCAGTTTAATTAAGTTTGGCCACAAAATATGAGCCCAGCTGTGAGGTTAAAGACCAAACCAGGGTCTAAGATTAAGAAACGGTGGGTTCTAGTCCAGAGAGACAAACAGGTATCCAGGGTGGTATATTGGCAGGCAATGAGTGGGCCACAGAAGCAGCAGCAGACTCCAGGAGCTGTCAGGCATCCTCTCTACCGTTCAGGCCTTGGTATGTAGATCATCCATCAAGTGACAGGCAACTGTGGGGCCATGCTTCCATAGTGTTTGGGGTCAGTCACTTATGGTGCTGAAGTGAGCGAGTTACACCCTTTCCTTCGTCTGATAAGTTCTTGGGCTTTGTTTCACTGATATGATTTCAGTACATCCATGTGCCCCTAAAGTCTCAATTTACTCCCAATAAATGTATAGGGCCACTCTCTTCTACTCCCAGGAATAAGTCATTTATCAGTCTGTGTTGGATGGGTGGTACTCAACAGATAAAATAGTTTCTAGCTCTACCCGGAAGCTACAAAATTCAGTCAAAAGCTGCTTGTGAAATAGAGACTCCCAGGGCCATGCACAGCCTGAGAAAACACAGTTTTTATACAATATGGAGTGACATGAAGTAGTGTATACCCTGATTTAACATCCTTTAATCTCTTATTCAAAATAAGCATCTTCTTTAAGCAGTTTCTGTTATGTACACTGTCACAGCAAGTATGTACACTGTCACAGCAAGTAGGAAAGTCACGAACCCACTGGGCCAGGATAACTCTTCATTGGGAACAACTGACGGAGTCCATAGTTAGATACATTTGAAAGTCAATGCGCATTTGAAATATATAAATAAAATTAACACAAAATAAAAGAGACAGAAAACAGAAAATGTGTATTTTCTAGAATATCTTTTCATTTAAGTTGGGAAAATACAAATATATCTCATTTTCCTATGATTCATTAATGCTGTGAATTAAAAAAAAAAATGTAACCCACCAGTACTGTTCACAGCATCCAAGGCAGGCCCCAGTAGCACAGCCAACTTCTCAGCCTAGTTGGGTGACTCTGCCTAACTCTAACCAACTCACGTCACTCACAGCCTCCAGTCTAGTGAATCCACCTGATTGTTGCCTGTCCAAGCCATATATAAACACTAAACCCACCCAGGTCATATATATTGTGTCCTGGTCCATTCTGGTAAGTCCTCCTGGAGTCTATCCCATCTGCACCATATCTAGTCTCTGGTCCTAGTCCACATTGCACATCTATGCACTAACCAAGTCCAGCGAGTCCCTAAACCTCGTTCACACTCACTGTCCCAATCCTCTGGCCTAACCTTCTCGTCCAGCTTGTACACTGGCCCAGACAGATGAGTATCTAAGATCCTGACCCACCCAGGCCATCATCTTTATACTAACCAGCATGGCTGGAGTGGCACAGCTTACACAGCAGCCCAAGCAGACCAAGACAGTTGTCTTATTTGTGTGCTCTTTAACTCACCACCAAACCAGATCGTCCCTGTTCTTCCGATGAAGAGTCGACATGGAGTATCTGAAGAATTCATGTACCAGTTCCTCGTACCTGATCTGAAATCAACCAAACTTGGGCAACAACAAAAACAAAACCAACCTTTGGCTCCGCAGATGCAGCCTAGAACCTCATATCAGGGACACAAGCAATAAAAAAGTCTACGTGTGCAGGTCACATCACAAAAACACAAATAATAGGAAAAGCCAACATAGTGCTTCTACCCCTGGATCCTGAATTGTTCTCCAGAGGAAGTCACATATTTGAACACCAGAAGATGAAAATTTTTTTTAATAAAAATCATAAAATTTGTCAAGGAATTCAAGGGTTTAAAGAATGCATTAAAAAAAAAAAACAACTTAGTCAACTTAAGGAGTGACAAATGTCTGAGTGATGGCCAAGACAACACAGACATGTATACAAATTAAATGATAAAAATAATTCAGGGTTTGAAAACTGGATTCAATTTTTAAAAAAAAGGATATTGACGAGAACTTAAACTGAAGTGAAGATAAAACCCAAATATTAAAAACCTCAATACCCAAAGAGGAAACTCAGGGTTCGACCTTTGAAGTAGAAGAGATTAAAGAGAAGATGGGATATCAGAACGGAAAGGCAAAGTGGAGATATTAGAGCACTCAAGGAAACATATGAAAAACACACAAAAGAAATATGCAGGGCCTGTGGGTTGCCAGGAAAAGAGCAAGTCTTCATACTATAGGCAAAGAAGAGAAGTCAATGACATAGACCAGATCTTCAATGGGACTGTAGAAGAACATCCCCCATAACACACACACAGACACACACAGACACACACACACACACACACACACACACACATACACACACATACACACACACACACACACACACACAAACACACATACACACACACACACACACACACACACACACACACACAATCTAACCAAAAAACCCTCATAGATGCAAGAAGCACACGGAACACCAAATAGACAGGACCAGAAAAGAAACTCTTTTGTGTCCTCTTAGCGCTAAAACACTAAACATAAAGAACAAAGAAAGAATATCGAAAACTGCAAGGGAAAAGGCACACGTCGCATCGGAAGGAAGACCCGTCAGCGTGACATCTGCTTTCTCAAGGAAAACTCTGAAGAGTCAGGAGCAATGAACTTCAATCTCTAAGAGACCACAGATTCTACCTAATCAGCTGTGCCCAGTAGTGCCATAGTAGACAGAGAAAGAAAACTTTCCATGACACTAAGAGCCTAAAAGAATCCGTGCCCTGGAGGGAATCAGCCAATCGCAACAATACACACCCTTAATCCCCGAACTTGGAAGACAGAGGCAGGCAGATCTTTGTGAGTTCATGATCAACCAGGGCTTCAGAGTAAAATCGTGTCCCTAAAGCCAAATAGCCCTTCACCCCGGTGTTCAATGCATGTCCCGTAGGCAGCTGACAGTAAAGAAGGGAGTCCACTGAAAACCCTCCTATTTTCTCACACACACATTGGTATTATTCAATAAGGATTATTTTTTTAAAAGAAGCTTATGTTTTTTTAATCCGAGTAATACTGTGCCATTATGCACATCAGGACACCATCCAAAATACATCTGATGCAACATTTTAAGTTCTTCTTAGTCCCTAAATTCTTTTAAAGATTTATTTTATTTTTACTTATGAGTACACAGTAGCTGTCTTCAGACACACCCCAGAAGAGTGCATCAGACCCTATTACAGATGGTTGTGAGCTATCATGTGGTTGCTGGGAATTGAACTCAGGACCTCTGGAAGAGCAGTCAGTGCTCTTAACCACTGAGCCATCTCTCCAGCCCTAAATTCTTAATAAGGATCTTTAAGACTCTTATTTTTCACCCCACATTTCATCTAACTGTACACTTAGGTGTGCCTGGTAAAGAAACACATGGGCAACTAATGAATGTCATTAACCCATGAAGTGTTTTGTGCTCTCTGCTGCATAACTGTATCCAGTTATCCAACCCTGGAAGGGGCAGAGGAGTCAAACCCAAAATATCTAAGATGCGCTCTCTGACTCCATCTGATGAGATATTAAATGCAAATCCAAGGACGAGTAGTACAAAGCGGGAAAATAAACCAGCAGTTTCAAAGGCAGTGCAAGCCCAGGGTAGCCTGACACTGGGACACCACGGTAGCCTGACACAGGGATACCAGGGTAGCCTGACACAGGGAAACCAGGATATGATGCAGCAGCCACAACAAGGAAAGCGGGAAACTGTGATTCAGCTACGAACTCCTCACCCTGGGAATCCAACTCTGGGGAGTAAGTCCTGTCCAAGATAATGACGGTGGTATAAAAATATATTGACACAATAGTCATTCATTGAAGTGGAGTGTTTTTTCATCTTGTTTTCTGGTCTGCTGGCTAAACAGGAAGTTTTTTGCAGGATGCTCCAATATCCTTTGTTCAGAGTAACAACTTTAGCACTTTGCCTTTCTTCTCTCCCACGATAATGCTTCATGCTTCCGCTGCCGGGTCCTGGATGCGGCCACAGATTTCCTGCAGGCATCTAAGGTTCCTTAACTCTTTGTGAGGATACAGTCTAGTCCACAGGAAAGCCACAAGAGGCCTTCTGTAGATAGAATGGACATACTAGTGTGTGCCTTGGGGGAAGTCAGACTTGGCAAGTTAACAAGCCATCAGTGTCAATGTCTGGGACGCTCACTGGAAGTTGGTACTTAAGGTTGCTTCAGCTCATAAGGAGACGCATGTTCCATTGTCATGGCCGTTAATTATGAAAGGAAACTCTTTCTCTGGGCCTTTCCTTGACATTGGGAAAGCATTCCCTGGGCTACATGCTACCGTGTGATCGAAAGCTGATGTTGATCTAAATGTGATTAATCAGTCCAATGAGAGTTGGTCATACTGTATCAGCAACCAGTCTTGGGGTAAAGAGACCCTGGCTTGAATTCCCAGCACCTACACTGCTATTGTTCATGAAATCACACTGTTCTTTGAGCTGTTTCTTTCTTCCGCATTAAAATAGGGAGAATAATTGCATTTTACTGCATCTTGCAGAATTACCAATAACTATGGCAACAGACTATGATGTCCGGTTAGATCTGTGGGATCACACAGGCCAATAGCTCCAACAGCAACCGTGATTCATTTCTGTAGCTTAAAACTTATATAAGGTTTGTTCCCCCCAGTACATTAAGGAGTCAATATTTGTAAAGCACTCTGCATGGCACCTGTTAAAATTTAACTGATCATATTTTTATTAGTATTTATCATTTTTAATATGCAACTATTGACAATAAAGCATAGGAATTACTTGCTAACACTCCAGAGTGTATGATCCTATAGGGAAGAGAGTTTTTTTCCAGTCCTTTCCCCCTCTGGATTTGTCCCTAGAATAAAGCCTATTCATAGTATATAGTAAATAAATTGCTATATAAATGGATAAGTTAATATCAGGAGCTTGCTCTCTCCCCAAAACCCCCTGTCTTGTGAAATGAGAAATGTGTTGAGGTAGAAACTCTTCAAGTTAGTCCCATAGGCAGGTGCATTTTTAACATAGCAGGATAGACTTATCTCTTGCTGAGTGACTGAATAGTGTAGTCAATGATAGCATAAGGCTTTGGGAAGGAAATTCTGCTTGCACTGTGATTCTCCAACTAAAGAGACAATGACAGTCTTTTTTTAATTTTTATTAGATATTTTCTTCATTTACATTTCAAATGCTATCCCAAAAGTCACCTATACCCTCCCCACTCCCTGCTCCCCTACCCACTCACTCCCACTTCTTGGCCCTGGCGTTCCTCTGTACTGGGGCATGTAAAGTTTTCAAGACCAAGGGGCCTCTCTTCCCAATGATGGCCAACTAGGCCATCTTCTGCTACATATGCAGCTAGAGACACGAGCTCTGGGGGTACTGATTAGTTCATATTGTTGTTCCACCTATAGGGGTGCAGACCCCTTCAGCTCCTTGGGTACTTTCTCTAGGTCCTCCATTGGGGGCCCTGTGATCCATCCAATAGCTGACTGTGAGCATCCACTTCTGTATTTGCCAGGCACTGGCATAGCCTCACAAGAGATAGCTATATCAGGGTCCTTTCAGCAAAATCTTGAGGGCATATGCAATAGTGTCTGGGTTTGGTGGCTGATTATGGGATGGTTCCCCGAGTTGGGTAGCCTCTGGATGGTCCATCCTTTCGTCTTAGCTCCAAACGTTGTCTCTGTAACTCCTTCCATGGGTATTTTGTTCTCTATTCTACGGAGGAATGAAGTATCACAGTCTTAATATGTAAAATAAACACATGGATCATGATTTTTTTCATTTTCTAATAACACAATCATTAAAGAAGAGATTGGGCTTAATACAATATCTATCTAAAAGCAAGAAATAGAGAACTGGAAAAAAAATAGTTAAGTGGTTAAGAGCACTTGCTGCTCTTCCAGAGAAGACAAATTCAGTTCCTAGAACTCACAACAGATGGTTCACAATGGCCTATAACTCCAACTCCAGGAGACCCAACAACTGTCTCTAGATTCCTTGGGCACCCACATAGATGCGTGCATACACATAAATAAAAAAAAGTAACTTTTTAAAGTAAGAACAGTACAAATGGGCTGAATGTGTGAGCAGAAGTTGTAGCTCTCAGCATCCGTGGTTGGCGTCTGGTCCTGAGTCATTACATACTGACTGGAGGCACTGAGGAGAGCCCTCGCCTCACTCCACATACATTTCTGCTTTATTGGGTGAGCAGAACACACTGGCCGAGCAACCAATCACAGGGAACATGATGCCATACTTCCCTGTTACAAATAACATCCATTTCAGACGAAACGGTGTGGGAAAGACGAGATCAGCAGCGTGCCCTTTCTTCTTTTTCGCTTTGATCCATTTGCATCATTTCCTTGGAAATGTTGTCAGACTTGAGCTATTTAAATTTTTATTCATCTAAAAGCAAGTGCGGCGCTGTAACTACGATTATTGCTCATATTCGTGAACTTAAAAGATCGTCAACAACAATAACAATTTTTTTTTAAAAAAATCCTTTTTGATGATTTCCACCGGAAATCTTGAAACCCTGCTTCATGCCCTGACCTTCCTTCCTGCCTCAGTAAAGGTTCTCGTGAGACTCTTGGGAGAACAGACTCAACCCCACTCGGGAGGGAGCTGAGCTCTGGCTTCTGGAAAAAGGATGTTGTTTATATTTTAGTTCCTGTTTTCATCCTGGATGAAGTGCTGCTGCTGCTACCAGGTGCTTCTCCTTGTGTTATCAGCTTCTCCTCCAGACCTCAGCCTGCGGGAGGCAGCTTCCTGCAGCCTCCAGCGAAACTGGACGCTAAAAACAAGAGAGCGCCTGTCAAACGTGATCTTCGCAGCGTCACAGTTGCCAAGGTCAATCCTGTTGGTAAAACCATTTGAGTGATGGGGCCACGGACACAGAACAGTAGCAGAGCTACTGCGGAAGCGGGAATGGGAAAGAGAACGGAGCACAGGCATGGGCTAGGCACCAGCTATGGGAAGAGGGATTCCCAGTGATGGGTTGCAGAGACCAATTAAAATGACTTTTCTGAATGCAGTAAACAGAATACATTCCACATGGTGACTTCCAAATTGCTTTGTGCATATCTGATGGTCATGCTGTTCCCCGAAATAACATACTTAGCTACTCAGAGTAAATTGCTTTCGGTTCTTCTTCCAAAAGAAACTATCTTCACCTCTTCCAACAATTGCCAATGACTCAAAAAGACACAGGGGACCAATTTTGCTCCAAGATTCAATGGCAATTGGTTAGGTAATCAGAACATGGGGATGCTTAACTATGCACCTACGCCCCTGCTCAAAGCTTCTATGACACCCAGCCTAGAAAAAGATCCATCTCAGCTGGGTTCGCTCCCACACTGCGGGGAGATGAGCAAGTGGGCAAAGCTCACAGCGCTGGGAGTGGAGACAAACTGGAAGTCCCACTGAATTCCTGCTATAAGCTATACACTTTGATGCCTACTAACCAATAATAATAATAATAATAATAATAATAATAATAAAGAAGCTGCCTGCCTCATAGGCCGCATCCCTGAGGAAATGCATTTCCAAGGTTGTATCCTCTGAGTTATTAGTTATTGACGGTAAAGCAGACTTGACTTAGGAATTGGGAAAATATTGCCAGTTACACTTCCTCTAAGCCAGGCTTAGCTACTTCCCCCTCACTACTCATGAGTTCCTTCCTGCCCCAGGCGGTCAGCAGCAATGGCCTTGAAGTTCCCAAGGAGACTCAGACCCTCCCACCCCAGAAAGCTCACTGGACCCGCGAGCATATCTCAGTCATCATAGCATCGTGAAAAGTGTGAACATTATTTCCTCCCTTTTGGACAAACTAAAGGGGGAACACCAGGCAGACGGGTAATGAAGGGAAGCAATTTCCTAGAATTCTTTTTGAGAGTAGTTTTTATAGATTTCAGAAAATAGATTTTCAGAAAATAGATTTTTTCAGAAAACACAAATAATTGATTTTGAACAGAATTGGATTTCCTGGATTCATGTTAAAATCTTTCCAAAATCCCTAAGGGTGACAACTTTCCAGTCCTAGGGGGGGAAAAAGAAGAAGTTTCTAAATCAAATGGGAACTTGGACCCCTTCCTAATGAGCTGGAACAGAAGAGTTTCTAAAGAGGGAAATGCTTTGAATAAAGACCTTTCAGAATCTCAAACGTAATTGAGAAAAAAATAATTTATTAAAAGACAAGTCCTACTATTCCACATTTACAGATTTATTCTTTTTTTTTTTCTCTTTCTTCTTTTGGTTTTTCAAAACAGAGTTTCTCTGTGTAGCCCTGACTGTCCTGGAACTCACTCTGTAGACCAGGCTGGCCTCAAACTCAGAAATCCGCCTGCCTCTGCCTCCCGAGTGATGGGATTAAAGGAGTGTGCAACACTGCCCTGCACAGATTTATTCTTTTGACTCGGAACTGCATTCCAAAAATATTTGAGTGCCCAAAATCTATAGGCACAGTGTTAAACAGCAACTGTACATGCATGCATGCACTCAGACCCTACACATACAAATATGTACACGTATGCACATACACACATACCCTACACACCTATGCATGCACACGCACGCACACATAAGCACAAGCAGACAAAAGTTATCCTGAAGCTTTGAAACATCAAAACAACAATGTATAAGCCACAAAACAAAATTAAAAAGCCGTGACTTGGAAGAATGGGGTCAGGGGGGAGAGAGAGAGAGAGAAAGATCTAAAAACTGTAACTAATACTGGGAGATAGTCAAGGTCAAGTCAATAAAACCCTTCTCAGACAAGCATGGAGGTCTGAGTTTGATGCACTAGAACTCACACAAAATGTCAGGCTCAGCAGTAATCCCAGCTCTGGGGAAGTGGACTTAGGAGGGTCTTTGGGATTTTCTGGCCAGCCAGTCCAGCTAAGTCAGCAGCCCCAGGCTCAGTGAGAGACTCTGAAAATATTAAGTGGAGCATGACAATGAAGAGCAGCAGACTTTGACCTTTGGCCTCCAGGTGTAGAAACACACACACATACCTCCCCATCCATGAACATGTTCACATACTTACACAGACACACACACAACTGGAGCTGATACATGCAGGAAATAAGAGAGTCTTAAAATTCACTTTGGCACGCACCACAGTAATAATAGTTACAAAGGCGGATCCCACCTGGTGCTTAAGCTGCTGTGAAATTTTTTGCTGAGAAATGAAGGAATAATCACATGAACTCAGAGTGTTTTTTTCTGCATACCCTTATGAAGTACAGCAATTTTACAACATCCAATGCCACCCTAACCAAACAGATGACAACAAAAAAAACTGATAAACAAAGAGACAAGGTGTGTCTCTTGGTAGAGTACACACGCCTGCCTAAAATGCATCCAACCAGAGCACAGCCTGAATTGAAGTATGGCAGGTGAAGGAAATTACCCTCCCACGTATATCCGCTGTCAAGGAAATGGGCAATAGAGAGGACTGAAGAATTATTTTGTAGTGTAATAAAAGAGACATAAAAAGAGTACAATGTATGACACTGGGTAGGATGCCAACCTAGAATTTACTTTTCTCTTTTGCAATTGATGATATTATGAAAAAAAGATTAATGAAAACTTCTAAGATCTTTTTGATTCAATCAGGAACTGAAAAGTTTTTTTTCCCCTAGATCAGATAATAAATCTTCATATCTCTGCCCAAAAGTCTTGGTCAAAGCCAGTGAATTCTGTTATTATAAGAAAAGACAGCCATGTGGAACCTGTAAACAAATGCACATGGCTGTGTACTAATAAAACTTTATTTACAAACAAGCAAGAAGCAGTCATAGGCAGTCATAAACATACCATTGCTGTGATCCAATATTCATTTACAAGCACAGACCGCAAGCCACGTATATTTCCCAATATAAATGTTAATAGTAAATGAATGTTGACTTCCAAATTTGCTAACTGCAGTGCAATGTTTTAGAAAACAAAGCATTTTGGGATAATGGATGTTATATTTGCAACTTCCAAAGATTTCAGGAAAACATAAGATAAATGACAAACACATGTAAAATTCTAATATCCCCAAATGATTTTTCTGTTTTGTTTGTCTTTAAGTCTGAAAAATAAAATTACTCCCCACCCCCTCCAAAAAGGAGTTTACAAGTAAAAGGTAACAAATGTGAATGAGTTGTGGTACTTGCTCAAGACACGCCCACTATTAGCATAAATGACAGATTCAGAAGGTGAGCCAAACTGTTCACCTGGCAATTCGTTTATTAAGTGCTTCCATGGAGGTATAGCACCTGGGACTAGCCACACTTTGAAACACTAAGGAAATGGATTGTGGGGAAACCCATTTTCCTTGTCCATAAGGAACCCTGTGTGAGAAGTCAGGGTGACTGAAGTCACCAAACAAGAGTAACAGCTGAGGGAGAGAATGGATGGTGCTATCTCCTCTGGGTTAGCCACCTTACACAAACCAACTCAAGCAAAACTGACTTCTACACTCTCACAGGCAACACTTTTAAAGAATGCCCTAGAAGTGTGGTTTTCATATACGTTCCCTCACCACCAATCTTGTTCAAAGTGCATAGTTCCGCAGGAAAATTGCTTCCACGGCATCTCCTTCTCACTTGTGCCCTGTGAGCTGTCTGGGCCTTTCAAATTCCATAGGGATAAACACAAAAAGCCATTAAGTGTTAAAACCAAAGCTTTTCTAGGTGGGTAGATAGGCGATAGATAGATAGATAGATAGATAGATAGATAGATAGATAGATAGATGGATGGATGGATGGATGGATGGATGGATGGATGGATGGATAGATAGATTAGATAGATAGATAGATAGATAGATAGATAGATAGATAGATAGATAGATAGATAGATAGATAGATAGATAGATTAGATAGATTAGATAGATGATAGATAGATAGATAGATAGATAGATAGATAGATAGATAGATAGATAGATTAGATAGATAGATAGATAGATAGATAGATAGATAGATAGATAGATAGATAGATGATAGATAGATGATAGATAGGTAGATAGATAGAAGGTAAATAGATGGATGATAGATAGATAGATAGATAGATAGATAGATAGATAGATAGATAGATGATAGGTAGATAGATAGATGATAGATAGATAGATAGATAGATAGATAGATAGATAGATAGATAGATGACAGTTAGATAAATAGATAATAGATAGATAGGTGATAGATAATAGACAAATAGGCAGACAGACAACTGGGAGAAGAGTGGTTGTGTGAGACTTTTTAAGATGGTTTCCAAGGCATGGAACCATGACCAAAATTTGGATAATGATCATGGTATTTAAAGAACAGTTAACGAGTATTCACTTCACCTACACTTGGGTAAGGTCGCCCAAAGAAAGTCATGCATGGATGAATGCAGGAACCAAGGTCAACTCATGACAAATGTGGGCTTTTCTGATGGGGAAATCTGGCCAGTGTCCCTTCATTTTTTGAAACCAGAATTTTACTGTCATGGCTGCCAAGACTTCTTTTTCTCCTGTATACCAAGGTGGCCTCAGGCTCTTCACATCGCTGGAGATGACCATGGACTTCTGACCCTCCTCCATTTGCCTCCTGAGCTCTGGGATTTCAGTTGTACTACAATCAGGGATTACTGTGTGCTAAGCAAGGATTCTACTAACAGAGCTACAGCCTCAGCCCTTGCCCCATCCTCTGCAGCTCAGGATTCCAGAAAGAGCTGAGTGGTCCTCCTGGCTCATTTCCAGACAGACCTGAAGTCAACAAGGCT
Source organism: Mus musculus (assembly GCF_000001635.26). NCBI lineage: Eukaryota > Metazoa > Chordata > Mammalia > Rodentia > Muridae > Mus > Mus musculus. Next base: position 110,558,459 of record NC_000077.6, on the reverse strand, counting down.
TACCAACTACATCCCAGTTCTCAGAACTAGCCAACGCATCCACCTAAATGTAAACAAAGCTAGGAAACTAAGATAAGGAAGTGTTAGTATTTCCTAAAGGGAAAATATCTGTTGTCATGAACTCTCTTCTAGCTTTTGTTAGTAAACCCTGCAGTCTTTGATCAAAATTACTATAATAGGGATAGAATTGGATATGAACTCAGGCTGCTGCATGACACCGCATGAGTCAGCTAGTTATTTAAGGCATTCACTCGCCTGTTCTAAACCTATGCAGGTCCTAATAATATGTCAATTAATTTTGTTATTAAATCTCTTAGTCCTGAAAGAGCATCCCAAAAAAAAAAAAAGTTTTGCGGCAGAAATGATGGCAAGAGTTGACTGTATTATTTTTGTTTATTTGGGAGATGGAGAGTAAACATTTGTTTATTCTTTTACTCACATTTTTAAGTTTTTGGAGAATTTTTACATATAAGTAGTATAATTTCATTATTTCAACCCTTCCCTCGCCTCTCTCTAACTGGTCCTGTGTTCCATTTTTCCAGTCAAACTCATTACCTCATCTCCTTCAAGTAAATGTATTTTTATATACTCCAAGTTAAGTATACTTATATACTTCTTCAAGCAAATATATACAATGTATATGTATATGTATATGTATATGTATATGTATATGTATATGTATATGTATACACGCCTATCACTGATAGAGTCCATTCAGTGTTTCGTGGATGCATTTGCATTTAGGGCTGACCACCTGAGATTGAATAACCTATCAGAGAGCTGCTCTCATCAGTCACTGCCTGTCTCTCTTCTTCTAGGGGTGTGGCCTTGTGAGAGTTTCCCCATCCACATTGGCCTGTCAGCTGGTGGTGTCACTGTATTAGTCTGGTTAGGCAGCCATATTGTTGAGAGTCCATGGGTGTGGCTCCCCACCCCCACCCCCCAACCCCGCCCCCATATGTAGAAAACACTATCTCACAGCAGGCATCATGGTCCTCTGGCTCTTAAAGTATTTCCACTTCCCTGACTCTTAAGTACAAGAATGATGCCGTAGATGTGTCTGTTGGCAGTGTGTACCCCACAGTCTCTTGTTCTCTGCATTTGACCAGTTGTGGATCTCTGTAATGGTCTCCATCTGCTGCAGCAATGTGAAGATTGCTTGATGATGTGTGAGAGATACACGGTAAGTACTTAGAATACAGTTTAAAATTATATGTTCTAGGAAAGTTACAGCCATGGATTTTCCTACAGCATCCATGACCTTACCAACCATGGGTAGTTAGCAATGCTTACAATCCCAGACATGAATTCTTAACTCCTGAGTGAACTGAACCTTAACTCCCATAAGATAACTATTAATTATTGTAAAAATTACTTAATCTCGACTGGGGGTTTCTACCCTGCCTTTAGACCATTCAAGTTCCCATACACAACCTCTATTTTTGCAATAAGCTTTAAACAATACAAAAGCCGGGCAGCTGTCTACCCTCTATACTGTAGAAACTACTTTCCTATTGATAATCTTGAGTTATTACTATGTTTCATCTGGGCTGTTCTTAACTCCATTTATTTACTTAAAAATACATAGACTGTGTGTATGTATGTGTGTGTATGCATGTGTGTGTGTGTGTGTGTGTATGCATGTGTGTGTGTGTGTGTGTGTGTGTGTTTAACGTTACGCCACTTGATGTGATAACACCTCTAAAGAGCCAAAGACTATCTAACACAGACCCCATACCCAGCATGGGAAACTTCCCTTTAAGTTGTTGATCAAGGTAATCCAAGAGACTCCCCCAACCAGGCTCTTGCCATTGCCCTTGGTTGCTTCCCAGAACCCAAAGGTAAGACGCTATTGCGGAAGACAGCACACACTTCAGACACAGAACTTGAGGGACTCAGACTGGAACTGACTTAGTTCCTCCAGGAGGACTAGCTACCCCAGCAGCCAATGGAGAAACACAGTCATCAGCCCTGCCAGCTACAAAGAAAGCCTCAACAATGGGCAATCCTGCTTTGTATTCTTCCTTGTAAGTGACTTTGGAAAAGTACTCAACACCAAGTAAACACAACACCCCTATCACAGTCACTGCGCTTTGAGAGAAAAACACGTCCTGGAGAAAGACTCTGATACATTTCTGACATTCCAAGGTGTGAAAGGAAGCAATCTGACGTCCGAAAGCCGGAAAAAAACAGTTTCGTGGCCCTGGCTGCTCCTACAGGCCGAGGTCATCAAGAACGTTATCAGAACTCCAAAATAAATAAAATCAAAATGCTATTTTAAATTATATCCTGTATCCCAAAGTTGCTAAGTGGCTCGTGAGGATATGCACTTTTTCTCGAGCTTGTTTGAAAGTCTTGGACGAGAGGTTTGTTGACCTCAGGTGAACACTAAAACTCCTCCAATAAATGGGCGTCATATTTGTGAAATTTTTGTTTCACAACAATTGTGAAATCTTGTTTACATAATAAATAAGAGACTATCAAGATATTGCAAAAAGAGTTATTTTTACAGAGCTTACTATTAGTACATTATCTTGTCAGATTATGGCCCACAAAGAATAGAGTCCTAAATTAGAGACACTGTCTACACACCAAAATGGCTTAGATGTGATTCAGTTACCATTTCTGGATAATCCAGGTCGATTTGGGGTTTTCTGATGAGGACAGCAAGGGCGAGCGCCTCTTCCATAGATAACCTGGCTCCCGGGCCAGTTCCCTCCCATCACTGTACACATAGACACCACTGAAGAGTGAGTCGGGATTCACAGTGAGAAAATAAACTTCCTTGGAAATTCACCTTCTTTGTGAAGAGATGTCGGCTAGAATGTCATCACTGGAGGGCATGAACACATGGAGGAAGATGGCTGCATGGTTGGGGCACAGGGCGCTCTTCATGGACTGTCTCAGCCTGTGCCCTTCCAGGTCCCCCATAAGCAACTGGAGATCTGAGCATGCTCATGAAATATGGGGCAGTTGTTACTGCCGCTTTTTAATACTGACTGACCTTTTTTTTTTTTCTTTAGCTAACAGTAGAGACAGCAGGAGGTCTCGCAAAAAGATTTTCTTCTAAAGGAGTGTCCAAGAAAAATCTCACTTCTCCGGGAATCTGTCTTTTCAATTCTACCCCCTGAAGAAATATTCATCTTGTCATAAAGCTAATTATGTTTTCCAAAATGTATAATGTAATGAAGACATGGGGAGGGCGGTATCAAAGCAACGAACAGGTGGGCAGAGTGTCAGCGCCCATTTAGCCCCCTGAAAACCCCTTCCCTGGGGAGAGTTTACAAATGGGAAGCTTCACAGGACCCGCTGCAGCCCTGTCACTCTCTGGATGCAAGGATCTGCATCAGCTCTGGATTGTGCCCATTTTAACGGAAAGACGGGGAAATAACAACCTTCCCTCACCCTGGATGGACCCAGCGCTGCTCCCTGGCGTTGCTCCCTGTGTTCCCAAACGCCCTCATCCCCACAAGCAGCACTGTGAGACAAGCATTGCCGTCCCACTTACAGAACTGGACGGGTGACCTAGACAGACCCTGTCGGTCCTGCTGGCTCCAGAGCCTGCCTAGAAGTAGACAAACTGGCAGGAAGAGATGTCCAGTGGGAAGCAGGAAAAGCAGAAACCACAACAGAAAAAAAAAAAAAAAGAAGGGCTGGCTACTTAAATTACATATATATGTAGAGATAGAGATATAGAGAATGGAAAAAACAGAAACTGAAGTCAAGAGACTGAACGATAGTCTAGAATGATATATGTAGATATAAGAGCAATAACTAAATAAGTAATAGTAATGGAAAACAATTAGTTGAAGATAACCATATAGAAAAAAAACTAAAATGAAAAATAAAGAATTTATTAAAAGTCAATGTAAGTAGCTGAGAAATATATTCAATGATGCTCATAGTATGCAATGATGATTATGGAGAGAGCAAGTATTTGCAAGACAAACTCTATTTGCAAGGATTTGAGAAAACAGAAATGTTTATCTGTTTGAGGAAACATTTCAAACTTGTTATCTTCCTGAAGATGGTTCACTATTATCCATACACTATATATTGGAAAATTGATATAGATGTAAATGTTGTCACAATAATAGTTATAAGTGTGTGACGTGATTAATTCATTGGTCTGACTTGATAATTTCACAAATATCAAAAGCATCATGCTACACACTATAAATATATATATACATATACACACATATATACACATATACACACATATCTATACATATATATATATACATATATATTTCATTTGTCAACTGTTACAGCATGAGATTGGTTGCCAGAAAGCTTACAAGTGCCTGTACCTCCTGTACTCCAGGAAATCTGGCACACTCTTCTTGACTTCCAGGCACCTGCACACACATGCATATACACACAGACACATACACATAAAAATGAAATAAATATTTGTTATATCTATTTTTAAAGAATATTGGTGGCAGCAATATTGATAACACTTTAAAATATACCAGTAAGTAGCTAGATGAATTAAACTGAATTTTGTCATTGAAAAAGAGGCTCTGATAGCCAGGCATGGTGGCACACGCCTTTAATCCCAGCACTCGGGAGGCAGAGGTAGGCGGATTTCTGAGTTTGAGGTCAGCCTGGTCTTCAAAGTGAGTTCCAGGACAGCCAGGGCTATACAGAGAAACCCTGTCTCAAAAAACAAACAAACAAAAAAGAGGCTCTGGTGTATCATTTCTATAGTTTCCTATTCTGCTCAAACTTTATGTGTGAATACTCCAGAATGAGGGGGGAGGGAAGAAGCTATATTTTCAAACCTTAATATACATAGACTTTTCCAATTTTTTTGAATGCTTTCCCATCATAGAAACCTACTGTCTTGTCCAATAAGCCACATTTTTATATGGCTTCATGTGAAAAAGTAAAAATGACTCTCTTTTCCTGGGAATATTGTTTCTTTTTTGATTAATTTGTCAGTTAGTTGGTTGATTGGTTGGTTGGTTGGTTGGTTGGTTGGTTGGTTGATTGGTTGGCTGATTGGTTGATTTAGGTGGTGTTAGAGAATAAACCCAGCAAACATTCTATCTTTAAGCTAGGCTAAGTCCGACCTGGAAACTCTTTTTCTATTTGTCTTCTATTGAAAATAGCTCTTTTTTCTCATACAATATATTCTGCTTGTGGCTCCCCTCCCCCAACTCTTCCCAGATCCTATCCCCAACCCCATCCATCCACATTCATACCCTGTCTTCCTCTCTCATTAGAAATGGTCGGAAGAAGAAGGAGAAGGAGAAGGAGAAGGAGAAAGAAGGAGAAGGAGAAAGAAGAAGGAGAAGAAGAAGAGGAAGAAGAAGAAGAAGAAGAAGAAGAAGAAGAAGAAGAAGAAGAAGAAGAAGAAGAAGAAGAAGAAGAAGAAGAAAAAGAAGAAGAAACAAAGGATAGAATAGAGCAAAGATTAACAAAATAGAATAGAATAAAAATTTTTAAAAATAACAAAAGAAAAAGAGCCAAAGGGGAAAAAAGCACAAGAAATGCATATAAGGCAGAGACACGCGTCCACACACACAGAATCCCATAAAAACAGAAACCCAGAAATCATAATATATACACAAGAGGTACCATAAGCAGGACTGGGGGTGGAAGCTTTGAAAAAGCATAATGAGACAAATGGCATCACAAAAAAATGCCACTGGATTCATTTTGTGTTGGCCATTTCTTGGCCTTCAGAGTAGTTTGTATACCTAGTAAGAACTTGATTGGAGAAAACTAAATTTTCATTTGCAAATGGTTATCAGTTGGAGATAGCTTCTGGGTCAGGGATGGGGGTGTCCGTCCACTTCTTTCGGCTCTGGGATCCATCTGGTGCAGGCCTGTGCAAGCTCTGTGCATGTTGCCACCGTCCCTATCGCTGAGGTCAGTCCTGTTGACTTTGGAAGACCTTGTTCTCTGGGTGTCTTCCATCCCGTCTGGCTCTTAGGCTCTTTCTGTCTCCTCTTCCACAGGGTTCCCTGAGGGGAGGAATTTGATGGAGACATCACATTTAAGCCTGAGTGCTCCCCAAGGTCTCTCACTTTCTGCACATTGCTCAGCTGTGGGTCTTTGTGTTTGGTTCCCATCTACTGCAGGAGGGAGCCTCTCTGCTGATGGCTGAGCCAGACACTGATCTCTGAGCACAGCAGAAGATCCTCAAGAGTCATCGACTGCCATGTCTCTTTAGCAGCACAGTAGAGTTTTGTTTTCCCCTCCATCCCTGGCCTCTCTAGTCTCAGGTTCTTGGCCACCCAAACAATATCGAGAATGTGTCCCATCCAATAGAGTGGGCTTTAAATCCAGTCAGATATTCTCTGGTTTACTACTCCCTTTGAAAAATTATTTCCAAAAGAAAGAGAAATCAGAAGTCAAACTACTCAGGTATGTGGGTTTAGTAACAATGATCAAAAGGAGATAGAAAAAAAAAATCTTAGTCATTCACCAGAACACCCTGAAGACCCTTTGAAAAGCCAGCTGCCTGCTCCAGGCAATGGCTCTGGGCAATGTACACAGATGACTGAAGACTCACTCCTGAGCTGTGTGTGCTTTCAGAACTAAGGGACCGAGCATTTCAGCCACTTCCCAGCCTCTGCTGGCCGGTTCTTTCATGCGGGCAGGAAGGAAATGGCTGACAACTTTCTCGTCTTTATGGAAGACCAACTTTATTTCCAGCTACCAGGTCAAAAGGTGGCGGAAAGAAAACAGAATTGCCAGGAGATAAAGGCTAAAAATAACTAGCTGTGAAGCGAATCAGCCCAGTTAGGGATCCTGAAGACAGCAACAAGGCGAGGATGTGCGTAGGGCTATATCTGCGTCATCCTTAACAGGTGGTCATGAGCAGAGTCAAGAAGCCAGGGCAGAGAGGAAGGATCTCAGCAAACAGGTGTGCTGGGGAAGGGGGGAGGAGGGGGAAGGCGTGGGGTGGGAGAGGAAAAAGCCACTGAAACAGCCCCGGGCAAGGAGCCCAGACGTTTTCCCAGCAGGTCACTTCTAGGAGATCCCACGGCATGGGATTGGACATGGGATTGGAAGGAACTAAATTTGATTTGGGGTTTTGAGGTTTGGAGTGATTGGCTTTGAGTTTAAAATGGAAACGGATATGCTGAGGCAGCCAGGCTTCTCTCTCTTTCTTTTCAGTTGTCCCAACCATGAGACAAATCCGTGATTCACAGACCAGCGCCCTAGAAATGCAGGAGTCTTCATCTGCTGATTTCCTATTCTATAGGAAGCAAAGCCACGGGAGAAAATGGATTTAAAAATCACATGAAGCACATCCTTTACGGATTTTGATAGTGAATATAGTATATGATGTTTTTATACAAACAGAAGTTAAATCGTGCTTTTAGCAACATTCTAAGTTGACCATGCAACCATCAGACAGGTAAGTTAGTATCAGTCATATTTTACAAGTTAGGACCTGAGGTCAAGTAAATTAAAGAAGTGGATTTCATGTGCTCTTATACACCAATTTACAAGCTGAATCTTCTCTGTCTATCTTTCTTTCTCTCTGCCACCCATCCACTCCCCTTCTTATTCCTCTCACTGTATTATGAGCAGACTTCCAAGTGGAAAAGTTTATATTTCTTTTTGCTGTAGATAAAATACTGGACAAACGCATCTTAAAGAGGGCTAGAGGTGGAGCTATAGAGGTGGCTCAGTGGTTAAGGGCATTTGCTGCTCTTGCAGAGGACCCAAGTTATATTTCCAGCATCCCAGGCCAGCTCACACCCATCATAACTCCAGTTCCAGGGAATTGAAAGATTTCTTTTCATCTCTGCAGGCACTAGGCAGGCACATGGTACAGATACATACATGCTGGAAAAAAAATCACACATATACCCACAACATATATCTAAAATGTTATGATTTTTTTAAGGAAGGGAGGGGTTGTCCTAGCTCACAGTTTGCTATGCCCGGCTACTCAATGAAGACATCATTTAATACATGAGAAGAGAATATTGGTCACCAAAATGAGGACAAGACAGAGGCAGAATGCAGAGGAGATAGAAATCGACGTCAACAGACATGGAGGCTGGGATGCATACTTTGAATGTGAAGTCACTTTTGGAGGGACAGTCACAAGGTCTACAAAAGGCCAAAACGCAGATCTAGGCACAAACAAAGGAAGCAAGCTAACTTGTAAGGGGGACCCAGAACATAGGCAAGAGGAACGGGCACCGAGTCAAGTCTCAGCAAGCCCAAGGCCAGAGCTACAGATTAGCAGAGTTTTCTGGGAAGACAGGACACGATCATGACTGTTAACAGGCTCGGGGATTTTAGGTAGAGATAAAGGGAAAGTTTTCCTGAGGGAGAACGATGGGGTGGCATAGTTGAGAGGCTTTCTTTTATTGTTGTTACTTTAATAATTTTTATTTAAGAAACTTTTGATTGTTCATTTTTATACCCCCCCCCCAGGAGGATGTGCACAATTTAAAAAGGCACCATACGTATTCCATAAGTACTGGCCAACTAACTCCCTGTGAGGTGACAAGGTTGAAGGGACGCCCTTTTGTAAACACAAAGTAAATCGCACGTACTCTTGTGTCCCTTGCTCAGACTCTCCATTGACTCAAAGCCTCCAGATTAAGGCTGAGTCCCTTGCACAGTGTGGGCTTCAGTGCTGTGTGAGCAAGAGCATTCTGTTTCCCACGCGGGAGTAACTGGGAATCCCGTACCTCTCTGCCAGGGAACTCACTAACTCACAGGGATCTAGGCAAGTTTCCCCAGGATGTTAGGAGGTCAAGCAGCGCTTGGGAAGCAAGAGTGAGATCTAAACCACACTTTCAGAAGGACTGGCCCCACAGCATCCTTCAAATAAATATCTCCTTTCCCAGATAAGCAGAGACACCACATACCATTACCACATTTCTGAAGCAACCTAAGTTATCTCTAAAATGAGTGTCAAAAAAATAAAGACAATTACCAGAAGATCTGGTCAAAGGGCCTTGTCAGATGTCCAACATTCCCAAGACCAGAAAAACCAGATAAACTCTGCCCTTTGAGATAGCTGGAGTTAATCTTCAGTCCATACCCCTGTACCTTTCCTCTCACTTACCCTGAACTGAATCCTTTATTCTGTTTCAAAAGGAATCAGTAGCCAATCTCAGGACAACAAGGCAAGTATTTCTCATTTCTTATGAAACACCTAATATCTATGATGGGAAGCAGTTTAGTTCCCCAAATGAAATGTCTCCCTATGTGGATCATTGGGTCATTTTGGAATTATGACACCTTTAATAATCTCATTTGGTCTGAGATAAATTCTCTTTTTCTGATAAGCAAGAAAACAACCATATGAATTTTTTAAAGCCCATCAATAAAAAAATACTTTTTAACCTGGTCATTTCTCCTCATCAATTCTTTATTTGTGAAGAATATTGGAACAAGTCACTTCCACCCCTTGAGTTGGTTGGCTCTTTTAATGATTTTTGGACTGAAATCAACCTTTTGAAAAAATAGATTTATTTGTATTCTTTTTAAATTCTCTCTCTCCCTCTCTGTGTGTGTGTGTGTGTGTGTGTGTGTGTGTATGCATCTGCCTACATAAGCCACAGGCAAAAGACTCCCCCACCCCCACCCCCGGGCTGGAGTTGGAGGCAGTTGTGAACCACCCATCATGGGCACTGGAAATGGAATTCAGGTTCTTGTAACTGCTAAGGATTTCTCCAGCATCCTAAAATTGGCCCTTATTGGAAAATGAGATTATGTACACATATTAGAGCAAATATCAGCCAGGTTTCATTCATAGAACAAGAAGGCAAGATAGTCATTACAAGGACTGAGTCTTAAATGGGCTGTCTTCATCTAACTCCTCCCCTCCAGGCATGGAGCCGTGCAGAAGAGGAGGCAGAAAGATTGTCAGAGACAGGGGTGATGGAGGACCAAAAAGAAGCTGTGTCTTCAGGGTACCAACAGAATTGATGTTGACGCCGGGCGTGGTGGCACAGGCCTCTAATCCTAGCACTCGGGAGGCAGAGGCAGGTGGATTTCTGAGTTCGAGGCCAGCCTGGTCTACAGAGTGAGTTCCAGGACAGCCAAGGCTACACAGAGAAACCCTGTATCGAAAAAAAAAAAAAAAAGAATTGATGTTGACATGAAATCACAGAGACTGGCAACATGCACAGTGCCTGCACAGGTTCAATCTAGATCGAATCCCAGGGCTGAGAGAGGCAAATGGGCACAAGTCCCCACCCCTAACCAAGAAGCTATCTGCAACTGACACCTGCCTGCAAAGGAAAAATTAGTCTTCTGCAACAGAGTCTAGGTAGGTATATTAACCACACTTAAGGGCAGGCCCCGCACCCAACCACAGAAAGCCAATTCAACATGAACTCAATGGGGTAGTTTTGTAGACTTTATATTTTTGTAGATGTTTTGTAGGGTTGTTTTGGCTTTGCTTGAGCATTTTTTTTTTGCCTTGTTGGACGTTTGCTTGTTTATTTTTATTTTTGTGTTTGAGTGGGGGAGGTGTTTCTTGTTTGATTTTTGTTTGTGTTTCATGTGGTGTTTTGGGGGTGATTGCTTTAAAGAGAAAGAGAAAGAACACAAAGTTGAGTGGGTAGAAAGATATGGAGGATCTGGGAGGAACTGGGGGAGGGGAAAGACATGATCAATTTTTTATATATTAAAAATCAACTTTTAAAATAAAGAAGTAAAAATAACAACAGTTGAGCTGTGAGAAATAGATTGTAAGGTTTTTTGGTTGGTTGGCTGGTTGGTTGGTTGGTTGGTTGGTTGGTTGGTTGGTTTTTTCGAGACAAGGTTTCTCTGTGTAGCCCTGGCTGTCCTGGAACTCAGAAATCCACCTGCCTCTGCCTCCCAAGTGCTGGGATTAAATACATGCACCACCACTGCCCAGCAGATTGTAAGTTTACTATTTTACAAGACACTAAGACATAATGAGAGTGTGTATGGTCCAGAATGTCCTCGCAATGCCTAAAATATGGGTTGAAATTTATTTTTCACCTCAATTTTACCAAAAGGAAAGGAAAAACATTAAAATGCTGATACAATCTGTCTGTGAAATAAGGATAAATGCTCAGTAGCCCAGAAGACCCTCCACACAGTAAAAGAGCCACCTGTGCCTGCAGAGAAAGAATAATGTTGATTCCTCACCTTTACTGCTATAAGCATAGGTTCTACGATGTATTTGATAGTTTTTACCTTGCTGATTATCCAACTGGCTTCAAACATTCTTAGGGTAACATCTCCGCTAATGTTAAAATCTGCAGCATTATCAACAAACAAGCAGCATCAGAAAGGTGTAAGCCTCCACTACAGAAAAGGAACCACATTACAAAGATTATATCCATCAGACAGGACATGGCACAGCAATCTAAAATACGAAGCAGTTCCAGAGATGTCAACATGCGAAGAGAGCATCCAGAGGTACCAGACGCTCTCTCTACCAACAATTTTAATACATGTATGAATTGTGAGACCATGAGCAGAGAACTCAAATGCCCACAGAGCATGGAACATCTACAAGATAAGCAGATGTGGCAAGAATGCTGGTGTCCTGTGCAGTCATCTGGAGTCTCGAGGCCATTTGTGAGTCCTTATGGTGACAACTATAGATAGCCTGCTTGGATAAATGAGTCCAGCTCCTCCGAATAGCTTCTGAAAAGCCACTGCACCGTTTAGTTCTGAGCAAGGCAGCATCTCACAAAGAGCAACCCACTAGACACCCACAGTGGCTGTGGGGCCTGGGTGGAGCATACCACCTGTGCCTCTCTTCTTGACAGAGCTCTCATTACCGTTTAACTGTGCCTTTTAAATGCTGCTTTTGTTTGTTTGGGGGGGCAGTCTCATGCTGAAGCCCAGGCTATCCTAGAAATCATGATCTTCATGCCGCTCTTTGTGCTCTAAGATTGTAGGCATGTACTAGCATGCTCGGGATTGCGATACATTGTTTTATTTTGGTGAGAGTGTGATACACTGTTTTATTTTGGTGTGATAGTAGCACATTGTTTTACTTTGGTGTCAGAGGATAAACAAGTAATCATTTACTGAGCCAATCTCCCGATTTTAGCTATTACTTTTAACCTGTAGGAACAACTGGGGTAATTATCTTTTTATTCATTTTAACCAACTATCCCCCAGCTCTTGCAAGAATCATCCACTCCCATAGGTCAGGATGGTTTGTTGCTGAATCTACAAGCCATTTTCTGTTCAGACTGTCTCAAGGTCTCTCTGTTCTCTCAAGTGTCCGCTGCACTGGCATCTCTTTCAGAGAACTGACAGATCTCTCTGTAAAACTTAAAGAGAACATTTCCATTCATAAAGTACGATCAAACACAAACACAAGACTACAGAAAAACCTGTCTTTGTATTCACTCCTGTTTGCTAGGTTTCTCCATGGTTGCATGACAGCATTAGTGAGCGACAGGGCTTTGTCTGGCAAGCCAATAATGCAAACCTCACTACCACAACATCTACAATGCACTCATGACAATCCATGGTTACAAAATTAATTATCTCACCAGGCAGTGGTGGTGCACGCTTTTAATCCCAGCACTCGGGAGGCAGAGGCAGGTGTATTTCTGAGTTTGAGGCCAGCCTGGTCTACAGAATGAGTTCCAGGACAGCCAGGGCTACACAGAGAAACCATGTCTCAGGAAAAAAAAAAAAAAAACAACAAAAAAATTAATCATCTCCTTGAACTTTTCATCCAAAAGCTTCCCAAAGCACCATGTGGTTTTAAGATATCAAAAAAAAAAAAAACAAAAAAAACAAAAAAACCTTTTTCCCTGTGCTATTAGCTACTTACTCTGAAGGAACACAAATGGTCAGGAGAGGAAATGTGTGCCCGAGGCTGGAAAATTACAAATATGTGCGCTGCTCTTCAAATTCCCCTTTGCACTGGATTGGAGCCAGGATGTCACATCTTACACTTCCAGTCATGCCTGAAAGATGGTTGGGGATTTTCTAACCCAAGATGAACAGGGGATCGACAGTGATGGAAAGTGTATTTCACTACAAGTTTAGACATTTATAGCTTATCTGAATTTAGATGTGTCATAATCACTAATTACATCTCTTACTTTATTGAATATCATAAGTGATAAAAGGTTTGACTTTGTCTCTTTAAAAGATAAGGATTTAAATTATAAACCTAAAACAGGGGCTGGAGAGACAGGTCGGGAATTGAGAGCACACACTGCTCTTCATGAGACAAGAACACCCATCACATCAGCCGGCTTTCTGCTACCTGTAACTCCAGCTCTGGGGGATGTGACATCACCTGGCTTCTGATGGCATTTAGATTCATGTTCATAAACCCACACAGAGATTGACACTTAAACACATAATTAAAAACAGGAACGAAATCTTAAAATAACTAAACATAAAACAGTAATCATAGCACCCAAGAAGCTGGAGATGGGAAACTCACTAAGCAGCCTAAGGCATCCAGGACTATCCAGAGAGGCCTTGTCTTAAACAACGACAAAAATCAATGAAGCAGAAGGAAGATGAGTACTATTCAGACATAGGTAGAAATCTTGAGGGACCCTCCAGTCTGATCACCCATCACTCATGATCTCATCTGGATGAAAATGTTTGATCCACTGTAAAGAGCTTCGAGAATGTAAGATATTATTTGGAAGGCTTTGTCAAAGGTCTAAAGAGGACTTTGACCTAAGCATATTGTAGAGCATTCAGCCCGATACTGGCAAGCACAGAAGAGTTGGTGAAGATGTGTGACTCATCATGAATAATTAACACAGCAGCTGCTCATGAGGCAAACACTGATCTTTGATATAGACTTACCAGGAAGAACTTCCAAGTTTCTCAGACTCTTTCCTCTCCCCCCTGCCCTGGAACTCCGAAGTCACCGCGGATGACTAACCCGGATCATGGGTCCAGTGTATTGTGTGTGCAAACTAGCACGTGTAGACATCACCGCTCTTTAAGGAACTTGTGTCAAAGTGATTCCAAGGAAAGAGCAGAGTCCAGTGTCAGAGTTAACTTCCAATCAGGATATCCCACCTGGAAGGAAGCCAGCTTCTGTGCCTTTGAATAAAGCAAGAAAATCGTGACCTTTCTTTTAACTGAACAATACCATTGCCATAACTGCTTCTGCCTTGCATCTGGCTTTAAGTCATTTGGGAATGAGTGAATTCAGCAATAAAGTCTTATTCTCTTTTCCTTTCTGTTGTGGAAGTTCAGGCAACAACAAAGGGGATCAGGGCAGTGCTTACTGGCTTGCTCAGTTTGCTTTCTTATACAATCCAGGCCCACCTGCCTAGGGGTGGGGCCACCCACGGGGGACTGGATTCTCCCGTACCAATACATCAAGAGAATTCTGATCCAGGCAGTTCTTCACCTGAGACTTCCCTTTCCAAGTGACTCTCAACTGTGGCACCTTGACACCTGATGCTAAGAAGAACCCAGAAATTCAGCATGGCTGGAGTAGACTAATTCATCATTTTGGGTTTTAAATCCCACGTTTGAGATGTTTCAGGAAGAGTAAGGACCTGAGAAGCTTATACATTACTGATCAGAAAATATGCAGTGAAGACCTTTTGGTATCTGGATGTATTTTAAAAACAAAAGCTCCCAGAATGTCCTTAACCTGCCACCTTCAAGTATACCCTAAACAAGCACTGACTATAAAAAGTGTCCCAACCAAGACAAGTTGCCCCAGAGCCACCGTGCGGTTCTGTTGGGTCCTTCTTTCTTCTCTCCTGTCTTTGTCTTTTAGATGCTGGCCAGAGCCTGAGTGTGCGTTCACTGGTGCTAAGGGCTTTCTCGCCTTCTCTCCAATGCTCCCTTCCCAGCCATGTGGGTGTCTATCCCCCATATGACTCTCATCTCCATGCCTGACTCAAGCAGCAGGGCTCCCTCTCCTTCTTTTCTCCTTCCTCTCTTCTGGAAAGCTGCTGAGACTTACAGCTTGTCAGCCCTGGAATTTCTCATCGAAACTCTAATAGAACCGTCCTAGAGCATCCCAAACAATGAGTGTAACAGCATTTTTAATGTGATTTATGTATTTTAATTGAAATATAATTACAACGTTCCCTGTCTCTTTCCTCCTCATCTCCATGTCACTTCCCTTCTATCAAACTGGTAGTCTCTCTTTCCTTGATTAGTATTGTTACAGAATCCATATATGAAGCAAAAATTTATAAGGTGCATCATATCCAATAATAATCAATTAACACATGCATAGTATCAAAGACTTCCTGTTCTGCTTTTATGTGTTTGTCACGTGGTTTCACTGGGCAGTTTAAAGTGACCTTGATTTGTTATTAAGTCCAAGCTGACATGAAGTTTTGATTCTCCAGGCTCAGCCTCAATGCTGGTATCACAAACATATGTTGCTATGCCTGCCTACTTTCTAGTTATTAAAAATGGTAGATTTGCTGGGTAATGGTGGCACACACCTTTAATCCCAGCACTCAGGAGGCAGAGGCAGGTGGATCGCTGAACTCAATGCCTGATCTACAAAGTGAGTTTCAGGTCAGCAGGTACCTATGCGGACAAACCCTGTCTCATGGGGGAGAAAAGGGTGGTGGGCTGGATGGTGGGCTGCCAAGATGGCTAGAATAAGCACTCGTTATGCAAACCAAAAGATGTAGGTCTATGTCAGAACCCACATGGAAAGGAATTGAAGTCTAAAAGTTTCCTCTGACTTGACCCACACACGCGCGACCCACACATGCGTGCGCGCGCGCGCACACACACACACACACACAGTAATAGTGTTAGTAGTAATAAATAATTTTAAAAGAATAATAAGAGTATGCCAATTCAGAAGAACAAAAGCAAAACTTTCTATTTTGTAATTTATATCGAATTACATTGAATGTGTGCAGATGATAATAACACAGACAGACAGACAGACAGACAGACAGACATATATTGAACATCTATACCCCAAAATATTCATAGCTAACCCTGAATGCTAGGCTTGGATGTGAATTTCATTTTCTTCTCTTTGCTACTGTCTATATTTTATATAAGTAGACTTTTTAAAGCCATGTAAAGCCTTGACTCCTGAGACACAGTGGTTGGTTTGGGATCTGGGGTGATTTGACTGCCATCACTGTTGATGGTTTTTCATTGTTTCCTCTTGCTATTTACTTTTGTTTGATGTTCAAGGTCAGGCTGTAATGATATGTTCAACTTTTGGACCAAAGCCATTTCTCCCAAGAAGAGTTCTAGGTTATCCCGTTTTGTATTTTTTCTCTGGTGTCCTGATGAAGTGCTTCTTGCCTGCAGTGAGTACAGAAAACCACCAAAGGATGGAGAGTCTAAACAACAGAGTGAAAGTCTGAAGCCTGAGGATCTCTCGCTGCTGGCCACACCCATGTTCCAGGCTGCTGGGCCGTCACCACACATCCCTCTGGTTCCGTAATTACACTTCCTTATGCTTGTCCTTAAATCCATAGGTCATGGGCATAATCTAGTTACACACACACACTCACCACATACCACACACATGCACACACACACACACACACTCTCACACTCACACACATACCACACACATACACACACACACTCACACACATACCACACACATGCACACACACACACACACTCTCACACATACCACACACATACACACACACACTCACACACATACCACACACATGCACACACACACACTCACACTCACACACATACCACACACATGCACACACACTCATACACATACTACACTCATGCACACACACACACTCACACACATACCACACACGCACACACACGCACACTCACACACATACCACACACATGCACACACACACACACTCACACTCACACACATACCACACTCATGCACACACGCACACTCACACACATACCACACACATGCACACACGCTCACACACACACACACACACACACACACACACACACTAACACACATACCACACTCATGCACACACGCACACTCACACACATACCACACACATGCACACACGCTCACACACACACACTAACACACATACCACACACACACACACACACACACACACTTTAATCACCTTGCTGTTCTCCAAGCAGGCACATACCACGCCCCCACGACAAGCACATAACCTCCAATAACCTTAACTCACCAGAGTCACTGCTCAAAACCTCAAAGTCGTGAGTGACCGATTCTAATCTCTCCCTTTCTTATTTCACCCCAATTTTTTGTCCTTTTATGTCATCCCCAAAGGAGGGGGTGCATGCATGTTTTGAATCACCTATGGCCTTCTCTTAAATGAAATCATTTCTTAAAGAAGGAGGGAGATGTAGCAGGTAGAAGAATGGTGGGAAGGAACAAGAGAAGAAATGGGAAGACAACAAAAGAGGAGGTCGAAGGAAAGAACCTTGGTGCCTACTTTCTGGTTCTCTGCTGACTGTTGCTTTACTTCACAGGGGGGCTTTGCCACGTGGGATAGGTTACTGTGTCGTTCCAATAATTTTTTTAAGACTTATTTATTTTATGTATGTGAGTACACTATAGCTGTCTTCAAACACACCAGAGGAGGGCATCAGATCCCTTTACTGATGGTTCTGAGCCACCATGTAGTGGCTGAGAACTTGACTCAGGACCTCTGGAAGAGCAGTTGATGCTCTTAATCGCTGAGTCATCTCTCCAGCCCATCATTCTGATGATTTAAATGGAGGAGATTATACAGGTAAATTTATTAACAAATAAATACCTTTCTGAGTTTATTCATTCTCCGTGAACATGTTCCTAGGTTGAAACTTCGCCTAGGGATCTTGCTTATAAACACAGAGCAAGCGAAGAGCAGGAGAGATGGCTTAATGGTTTAAAATGCTTGCTGCTGTCCCAGAGGACCCAAGCTCGGTTCCCAGCACCCCTGTCAGGCAACTCACAAACTCCAGTAACTCCAACTCCAGGGGATCTGGCGCCCTCTTCTGGTCTCCTCTGCACACACAGCCCACACTTAAACACATAAATCAATAATAAAAATAAGTCTCAAAAGCTGAAATAGCAAGCAGGCTGGGGAGATGGTTTGATGAGTAAAAGCGTGTGCCATGTAAGTGGGAGGACCTGAATTTGGATCCCCCAATTTCACATCCAAAAGCCAAGCACCGCCACAGGAGTGGGGCTAGGGGTAGGTGGATCCCAAGAGCTCAGCATCCAGTCAGCTTTTGCCTCCTTTAACAAAGAGAAGACATTCACATCACACTACATTGGGGAAGACTGGGTGAAGCAAGCTCTTTGCGTCTATTGTGCAGACACAAAGACCTCAGGAACACACGTTGATTCTAGACTCCCATTTAATGTCTTCACTGAGGACGAGTCTGGTCTCTCTGACAATCTCTTCTTCCTGTGGACAAGGACTCCTGGGGTCAGGTAGAGGGGATGGGAGGAGGTGTCGACTTGAAGAGGCTTATCCATGCATAAAGTACCGCCTGTGGTAGGTTTTCCGGTAGAGGCTAGTTTAGGATTGGAACACTCAAATAGTTCCTGCTTCCTCCCAGTTGGCAGAAAGCGCATCTCTTTCCTCCCCACATCCTCTATTGAGTTTGGTAGGAATGTAGGAAACGCCATTTGATTGTGTCCACTGCCATCCTTATCAAACTGCAGAGTTGTCTTTTAAGACTCACCAGCAGATTCAAATGATATTAGAAGTTTTCAGAAGTGTGTATGCTGAGGAAAGGGAGGCAAATAGTAGGCTATATACTCAATGTGGTTGAAAGCACAGCAGCTGGCGGAAATCCACAGGTTCAAATCACAGATGTTTCGATTAATTTGTATTAACCAAGTTACCAGCCTTTTTGAACTTCGATGTTCCTATCTATAAAAGGGGATAGAAATTTAAAATAAAAACGAAAGAAAGAAAATGAAGCCCAAGAAGATGGAAGACCAAAATGTGGATAAACAAAATACTCACAGGAGGAAATATGGAGACAAAGTGTGGAGCAGAGACTGAAGGAAAGGCCATCCAGAGACCGCCTCACCTGGGGATCCATCCCATATACAGTCACTAAACCAGACACTCTTGTGGATGCCAACAAGTACTTACTGACAGGAGCCTGATATAGCTGTCTCCTGAGAGGCTCTGCTAGAGCCTGACAAATATAGAGGTGGATGCTCAAAGCCACACATTGGACTGAGTGTGGGGTCCCCAATGGAGGAGTTAGAGAAGGGACTGAAGGAGCTGAGGGGGTTTGCAGCCCCATGGAGGGAGCAACAGTGTCAACCGGCCAAACCCCCTACAGCTGGAGGGGGGTGGGGACTGGACCACCAAGCAAAGAGTACACATGGAGGGACCCATGGTTCCAGCAGCATATGTGGCAGAGGATGGCCTTGTTGGACATCAGTGGGAGGAGTGGCCCTTGGGCCTGAGGGTGTTCAATGCCCCAATGTAGGAGAATGCCAGGGAGGGAAGACAAAAGTGGATAGGTGGGTGGGTGGGTGGGAGAGCACCCTCATAGAGGCAGTTGGGGGGGGGGGGAGATGGGATAGGGGGGTTCCAAAGAGGAGACCTGGAAAGGAGAAAATATTTGAAATGTAAACAAAGAAACTATCCAATAGAAAGAAAAGAAAAGAAAGGAAAAGAAAAGAAAAGTAAAGAAAAGAAAAGAAAAGAAAAGAAAGAAAAAAGAGGGGAGGGGAGGGGAGGGGAGGGGAGGGGAGGGGAGGGGAGGGAAGGGAAGGGAAGGGAAGGGAAGGGAAGGGAAGGGAAAGAGAGAGAGAAGAGAAGAGAAGAGAAGAGAAGAGAAGAGAAGAGAAGAGAAAGAAAAAACTCATGCTGGATATGAAGATTAAATGAAATCACCCAACTAGTCACTAAGAAATAATGACTGAGACTATCCCATGCCAATCAGTTATTGTAACAGTTTTATGGCTGCCATGTTTGCTGAAGTCTTATCTTAAGGAAGACATTGAGCTAAGTAGGTGGTGAACTAATTACTTCAGTTGACGTAAAAACAGCCTATTGCATCCTTCCCGGCTTCCCTGTGAACAGCTAAGTCACCTAAGAGATAAAGAGACACTCAAGACTGTGCATCCCACAGCCAGAACGTCCGACAGAAGTGTCTAAGTCGTCCAGTACCCTGGACTCTATCAGCACTTTTGTAATACTTCCTCTTTAAAAGTGTCCCGTAGCCATGATTCGTGAGCAACTGCAGCGTCTTACTCAAGTCTGTTTCCTGTTTTTCAAACGTTAAATCTGATTGACTTGACCCTGTTATTATTTTCCAGTAAATATACTGAAATTCTAACGGGAGGAGGAAGAAGAGGGGCTCAAAATTTGATCCACTAGAAAATAGAATGATAAATATCAGGTTTGTGCCCTCCTTGGGTATAGATCCCTAGTGGTCTTTCTTTTAAAATTTTATTTTTATTTTGCGAGCGTGACTGGTTTTCTGCATGCATTGTAGGTGTACCAAGCACACACTCCTGGTTCCAGAGGAAGCCAGAAGAGGATATCAGACCCTCCCAAACTGGAGTTCTAGATATTTGTGAGCCTCCACGTGAATGCTAGGAATAGAGTCTGAAAGGCTAGTTAATGCAAGCAACCACTGGCCATACCTCTAGCCCTCACTATTTCTTCTAAAGACACTTGAAAAGCTCGTGTCTCCTAGACTCAGTTGCCTTAGGATACAAAGCGCGTGCGCGCACACACCCCAACCAGACCCACTGTTTGGCTAGAAATGCCCGCGTTTAAGGATGGCTCACGGGTCTTTCATTTGCCTTCTTAGCCTGACTTTACCTAGGAAATTTCTTGCCCTTGCCGCGACACATAGAGAATCCAGTGTGTTTTGCTGCCCCCTTGTGGTCACTTTAAATCGGACGGAAATTTTCCAATTGAAACACCTCCTAGTCAACACACTCTGTTCAACGTTATCACTGATGGAAAATGTGTATATGCACGACCACACGATCACACTGAGCACTGTAATGCTCAAATAATTTCATAAGACTAAACTCTTAACTGCATTTGAAAGAGGCTTTCTGATGGAAACTCCCAAACTAAAATGACGCTTCATTTCTCCAAAATGTAGTATCATATATGCCAGTAACCTCAAAGAATAACGAGTTTGTCACGTTGTCCACATAAATATGGCCTTATTTGGAAAACGGAGAATTTTAAATATTTCGTTGTGTTCCCTGCTATTTAAGAGGATTCAGATGGCATAGACGTGCTGAATAAACAGTTAAGATAGTCTGCCTTTAGAAAGGAAGAGGCCGACTATGAGAATCTAGGCGTCAGTTTAAAAGAGCTCATTTCTCAGCACTGAGGAAATGTTAGCGTTTGCGACTGTAACTGAGAAATTGATCGGGGGAGGGGAAGAAGAGCCAAAAAAGAATAAAACTACTACTAATTATGTGAATTGATCAAAATACACATGGAAATTTCCACGAAATTTCTATTTTTTTTAACTAGGAAGTTTAAAATAAAGTCAATGAATTTAAATGGTTTCCCAGCCTCCGTTGTGCAAGCAATTAAGGCTTATTCACATCCAAACCACTCCTAAACCGTACACAACATTAATACAAAAGTTTCCCAAAACTATGACAAACATAAACATTTTAAGAGATAAATATGAAACAATAATAAATATTTGAAAATACATCCTGGTTTTCCAGGGTTCTTTTTTTTTTTAATCCTCTTTTATCACATTTTACTCTTTGCAGCCCTGGAGAATTGGGTAGCTAAGTGATTATGAGCTCCGGCTGCTTTTGCAGAGGACTCAGAGCCTAGCTGGTGGTTTATAAACAACTCTATTTCCAGCCCAGGGGGATCTGAAGCCCTCTTCTGGCCTCTTTGGGAACTTCATGCACATGGTGCACAAATACACATGCAAACCAAAATATCCACACACATAGAATAAAAATAAATCTTTTTAAACTTCTAACTCTTCGCTACCCTCACTTACATCAGCATATTATATTGCCTTTGGTATAGCATAACCATTTATAAAGTACATATATTGCTTATAACAAATTATATATTATTATATATAGCAAATAGTGATACATTAGCATATATAATATAAGCCCTTTGTGAACCGTATTAATATATTTATTATAAGATACAACCTTATATAATATGAATAGTCAATATAAATTTTTACTGCATTATGTAATGCAAGTATTTTATAAAATGATTCCTGTTATATATTAACATATTAAGTATGTATGAAACATTAAATTTATTACGTGTTAATATACTATGTGAACATACAATACAAAATAGTATAGGAACATAAGTACAGTGATTATTTAGATGGTGAGTAGAAATCTATTACTTTGTGGAGAAGTTGCTGAGGATGTTTATATGTTATTAGGCCATAAATATTCAGTTATGTAATCTGTATACATGACAGAACATATTAATAAAATGTATAAGTAGTAAAAAGTCACAGATTTGAGCCTTTTAAATGAATTCCAATATCTTACCCCAAAAGGTTCGCTAAGAAAACAGCCATTCATACAAACTACACAATTTTCACTTAACTTTGTGAGGCCATAGCCCCTTTGAAGCCAGAGATGAGTCAAAAGACAGTGGTAGCCCCCCTGGTCTGAATGATCCGCGTAGCTGTGTACTCAACACCAGCCAGAACCCTGAGGGAATGGGCATAGGGGCACCAACGCCGTTGACGCATATAGCTCAGTGATTGCCACGTAACAGAGCATGCGCAAAGCTGCTGTAAAAGGGCATGCACAAAGCTGAGGACCTGCAAGAGGGCCTGCGGAAAGCTGAGGACCAGCAAAGTGATTCTTTGGATAATGAATTTGAATATTCATTGTTGTTTGACGTGAAGACAGTCCTCCTTATTCATAGGTCGGGGAAAATGGTGCATACAACTATTCCACTGTATTTATAATTGCTGGCAACGCTGCCTACGGATGCGCTACGCTCGCAGTAAGAGATTTCAATATAAGGACAGCTTACGAATGACAATTTTACAATCTGACGTGGAAGGAGCTGTGTGAAAAACAAGATCTAGAGGCAGCTATCCATCTCCTATGAATTCAGTCATTTCTTTCATCAAAACATGATCCGCTGAGTGGCTGGGGGTGTGGGGGGACGCTTTGCCAAAGGGGCTGAATTGCTAGCAAAGGGAGAGATTATCAACCATCTATGTGCAACAGACCTGGACCTTGGAAATATAACGAGAAGAGCCGAAGCACAGGAAATCAGGCAGTTGTTTCTGGAGCCTCGAGAAAAGGTCACATAAACCGCCATTTCGCCGTGGAATTTTTGCTGACATAGGAAAGTTAATGCAGAGCCCGTTATGTTTGCCCCTGTGAAGAAAGTGGAAATTCATGTTACAGTATTATATATCATAAAATATTTCCATCTGCTTCTGAACTTTCCATAGGAGAATGCCCAACCTCCTTTTATGGATTGCTATAGAGTAAATGGAGAGTGTGTGTGGAGCTTTGCCCATCCACAGTTTCCCACCGCTCCCTGCCTTCCAACTCCTCCCTCCCCCCCCCATACACACACACACACACACTCCTATGAACATTTGGCATCGTTTAACTCTGAATGAGCCGGCTACACACATGCAAAAGATATTAACTTTACATTTCCACTAACTTCCTCTGACCATGAGAGATGTTTGTTAACTAACTGCCAGACCATCTGAGACTGCAAAACTGTCTCCCCTAATTCCCCAGGACAAGACTGTGTCCTTAGCAGACTGAGCCCCACCTCCAACCACCACTGCCTCACTCTCCAGACTTCCAGTCAGATGCTGGACAATTTAGATACATTATGACAGTCACTGAAACATGTTAAAAGAACTGAACCGGTGCAGATGTTCCCACACACATTTATATGTGGGGGAAACTCCAGTGAATGCCGGTAACTATGGTGGGATAGATCAAACCCTATATATAATGTTTCTTCCTGCACCCATATACCGATAGTAGGCTTATGTTATAAATTAAATTTACAAAGAATTAACTAGTTATCATTAACTAACACTAAAAGCATTACATTACAGCAATATACTGTAATAAAAATTAAATGAATGTGGTCACATTCTCTTAAAATATAATACAATTCTACAGTAACTCTTTTCTTGTGCTGAGGTCTATCCGAGGAGGTAGAGTCAGGTGGACGGCTTATAATGCCCACGTGACATCAGGCTACTTCGAAAGGTGCAGGCACTGAGCTGAGCTGATAACTCAGGCAACTATTAAATGACTCCAAGTGAATACACACCACAGACGCACACTGAATAAACTTCCAACTTGTGGATCCAATGGGATGGAAAACTGGAGATTTATAATGCTACTTTGAAGAATAGCTTGGGGGAGAGGGGGCTTAAGTTTATTTCTTTTCTCTTCTGCAAGCTTCTGTGTAATGTTTTTAGGCCATCATGGATGGTGAGCAACTGGAGCCACCAAAGAGACTACACAGGTAAGGGGGAACTACCATATTTTATTCTGCTATAAGATATGCTTGCATTTCTGAATGATGGTGGGTCGGTATTTGACATAGTCCTTAAAGAATAAAGCCCTCTCCTGTAGTCACTGGGCCTGATTCTTTCATCTGCTACTGGAATGGTGGGGAGTTCCCTTGTACCAACCTTAAGTCCCAAAGGACAAAGCTACCATTGCCCCCATCGCATTTCTTCACAGGTTCCTGAAGGTGACAAACATATGACCAGGGATCTTTTCTTCCCAAGCTTCTTGGTCTTCACTTTCCATGTGGTCATTGTCTGATTCTGTCTGCCCAGCTCAGCAACAAAACCAATCCCTTTCTCTCTGTGTCTCTACACGTGTAGAGCGATCTCGCGTGCGTGCGCGAGTGCGCACAAGCTTCCTCCCTCCCTCCCTCCCTCCCTCCCTCCCTCCCTCCCTCCCTCCCTCCCTCCCTCCCGCATGTGGATCAGTGCCATGCCTGCATAGCTCATGTCTACATGCCTGCAGTCAAGCTTCCTAACACAATGATCATGGACACACCCTCTGTAAGCAAGCCCCCAGTTAAAAGCTTTCTTTCCTAAATTGCATGGTTATAGTGTTTCTCCACAGTAATAAAACAGTAACTAAGACACCAACATTTTTTTTTACCACAAATAATACCAAGTATGCACAGGTACAGACAGGTCACTGGAACTGCCTGCTCCTCCCCCCTGCTCTCTCATTGGTCCACCGTCCACGATTATCTCTCATTGGTCCACCGTCCACGATTATCTCTCATTCGTCCACCGTCCACGATTATCTCTCATTGGTCCACCGTCCACGTCCTATTCAGACTCCCTTTGCTGAGCTCTGGTCAAGACCAAGCCTCTATTCTTTCTGACCCTAATTGAGTGAAACAAGATGCCACTCCAAAGCCTGCCCAGACCTGAACTCCAGGGGATCTTCCCCGTGCTCCCTAGAATGCACCTGTTCATCACGTGACACTCAGAACCCCGTGCCAGTACAGTTTTAGTGGTGAGTACAGACCAGACCATCCAAGAATCTGCAGGATGATATACACTGCAATCACCCAAAGTACCAGAACTCAGTGATCCACTTAAAACATCAGTTTCTGGAGCTGGAGAGATGGCTCAGCAGTTAAGAGCACTGACTGCTCTTCCAGAGGTCCTGAGTTCAAATCCCAGCAACCACATGATGGCTCACAGCCATCTGTAATGGGATTCAGTGCTCTCTTCTGGTGTGTCTGAAGACAGCTACAGTGTAGTCATATATACATAAAATAAATACATAAATGTTATTTTTAAAAAAGATATTTTCCAGGTCAAGAAGTCAGAGAAGAATACAGGCAGGGTTGCAATGTAAATACAAAAGAGAATAAGCCCCTTCTGTCTGACTCCCCCCACCCCTTTTTTTTTAGCTGCGTAAACCTGGGTCATGGAGCTGTGAGGTCTCTCCACCCAACCCAAGGGTGTCAGCAGAGGTGCATGCCTCGTTACATGTAAGAGGATTATATGAGTCATTCTTAAGTTGTTCTAATGTCTAATGGCATTAATAGCAATATCATTCCTGATATTTCCTTTTGAAGAGAAATGATATTTTCTTAATACATCAAAATGTTATGGAGCAAGAATAACATGAACACTGTATGCGTGGCTTTATATCGGCAGCAATGAGTAACATGAGAACCACCTCTATATGCTAGACAGTATTCAATTCTATGTGCACGTGCACACAAGTGTGGGGGGGGAGAGAGGAGGAGAGGGGGAGGGGGAGGGAGAGGGAGAGGGAGAGGGAGAGGGAGAGGGAGAGGGAGAGGGAGAGGGAGAGGGAGAGGGAGAGGGAGAGGGAGAGGGAGAGGGAGAGGGAGAGGGAGAGATTGTGCAGGTTCTTGTATATGTCTAGGCAGGTGCAAGTGAAGTTTAGAAGTTAACCTTAGGGTCATTTCTAGAGAGCCAGCTATCTTTGCTGTACTTGGTGATGGGGCAACTCTCATTTGTCCATGGCCTGCCAAGTAGGCTAAGACTAACAAGCCAAGAAGCCTCAAGGACCTGCTGCCTTTGACTCCAGTTCTGAGATTACATACATAATAGCACTTCCCACCACATCCAACTTTTGTCCTAGCTCCTAGCTTCCCTCTTATCTTTACTATCCGCATTTCACCTCCCCAGCACAGTTCGGTGTTCTACTTGTTCAAGTTGAAATAAGCCGAGACTCAGAAGGAATAGAAAATGTATCCACGACCCCAGAGACAAATAGGGAGTAGAGTTGAAGGCACCAAACAACCTCTGTTTCATTTGGACAATGTCATGGTTTGTATAGTCTTGGACCAGGGAGTGACACCATTTGGAGGTGTGGCCTTGTTGGAATAGGTGCGACCTGATTGGAGTAGGTATGTCACTGTGGGTGTGGGCTTAAAATCCTCACCCTAGTTGCCTGGAAGTCAGTCTTCCACTAGCAGCCTTTGGATGAAGATGTAGAACTCTCAGCTCTGCCTGCGCCATGCCTGCCTGGTTACTGCCATGCTCCCACCTTGATGATAATGGACTGGACCTCTGAACCTGTAATCCAGCCCTAATTAAATGTTGTTTTTTATAAGACTTGCTTTGGTCATGTGTCTGTTCACAGTGGTAAAACCCTAACTAAGACAGACATATACTCAGAAGAACAACAGGAATATGGCTTTTTAAATCTCAAGTCCTCGTGGCTTAGTTTCTCTAGTATTTGACAAATTAGAAGGATTTTTCGTTTAAAATTATCTTGAGTGCTAGAGAGATGGCTCAGCTGTTAGGGATGCTATTGCTCTTGCAGATGAGCCACAGCTGGATCCCATTACCTACACCGAGTGGATCACAACCACCGATAACTCTAGTTCCCGGTTCCTGAGGGTCAATACCTTCTTCTGTCCTCCTGGGGCACTACAATACACTTAAAGCGTACTGAAAGATCGTCCTGGTTTCTGCAGCCTAGCCTGGTTAAAAGTTATGTCATCTGCTCTTTATTCTCCTTGTGTAGCATACTCCAATCCCAACACACCAAATGAAAATATTTGCACATGCGCAGTAAGTTTGATGTTTTGCAGTGGCCACATCTTCAACTCTTAAAATGGTGTACACAGAAGGGAAATGTTGGCTTTGCCATTCACATAAGTGAGAGAGAGAAAATTTGTGATCTAATACCCAACTGAAAACTAGAAACACTGTGGCTCTAAGATAAGGTTCAATTGTACACTCGTACACAGTCAGCCAACCAAAAGGCAAGCGTTGCTGTGATACAATGGGCTGGATGGTCTGAAATGAAATGCCTTCATCTCTGAAGCTGTTAACTGTACTTTCTTTATGTGCATTTTTATCTAATTATATCTGCTGGAAAAAGCATTCAGGTGACCAAAAGACAATATTTAGATAAACACATCGCGGTATGGAGTATTTATACTTATGGACATATAATCTGATACTCACAAGCCCTCTAAATAGCTAGTATTATTATCCTGATGCCCGATGGTATCATAACCCAATCTAGCAAATCCCTTTTGGTACAGACTCATGCTGAGTTCTGTTGCCCAAGAGAACCCTGACTAATGCTGCATGTGTCTGAGATCACGCTGCTCGTAGCTCCAGGAGACAGAGTTTTGCCCATCCTCCATGGCTCCGAAGCAGGACCTGCTGCTTTGTGGTGTCCATGCCGATGCCCTCTCCGCTTATTTCATCTGCTTTCACTGTTTTGAAATAATTATCCATCTTGTGTTAGCATTACCAAGCTATATCTCAGCTGACATTATCCCATAATGGTGTGCAAAGAATCATGGGTATTTTGTGTTCAAGCACAGATAAGCCAAAAAATAACATTCACAGGCTCATTTTGTCTGTTTTTGCAAATATTTTTATTAATTCTTTGAGAAATTCATACCATTTCTTTCGAGCATACCCCACCCTCATTCCCTCTTCTCTGGATCCTCCCATTTCTTGCCATGCCAACTTTGAGATTACTATTTTTTTTTCTTCTTTCTCCACCAAGTACAGGTTTTGTTACCCAGCTAGTTTGGGGCCTGCTGTAGTGTGTAGTGAGCCAGCCAGGCTCACAACATGGAAGGAAGCATCTTCCAGTAGCTATCAAATGCTGACAGCTCCTTGGTAGTGGGAGAGGGGTGCCTGACCACCTTCTCTGATCTCTGCTGGAGGTTGCCAAGACCTTATGCGTACTGCTGCAAGTGTCTGGAGCTCATGGTGCCAGAAAACACTGTTTCCTTAACATTACCAGCCACCACCTTTATTCTCACAAAAGTTACCTACATCATAGGGGATCCGTGTTCCTTTTCAGTTGCAAACTGATGTCACTATTTGCCCTTGAGTTTGGCTGGACCCAGACCTAATCTATGCTGCTTTCTGGGTTGCTTTAGGGAGCTCTAGAGTCTGGCAAGTCTCTCTTTTATGTTCATCTCTGGCAGATGTCTCACTGGATTCATCAAAGGAGTCCTAAAAGCCACTCAGTCAGCTCATCATCCAAAGGCCACTATCTGCCCAGTGAGACTGATTTGGTCGCTTTATGGTGGAAGTAGTGAGCTGGCAAGCGTGTTTTTTTGTTTGTTTGTTTTGGTTTGGTTTTTTGTTTTTTTTTTCTAAAGCACAGGGTGTTACCAGCTTGACATCCCTAGCTGCCCATGGGGGGGGGGGGGTACAAGGCAGGGGGAGCAAAAAAGATACCTCACTCCTGATAAACATCTGTACAGCTGTTGAAAAAGTCAAGCGGTCAAGCAAGTCCTTGTCTAAGTTTTTGCCTCCCTCTTGGCTGTTGTTTTTGATCATAGGAAAATTGAGTGTTCTGAGCTGGTTTGACTACTCTGGGGCAGATAGTGCTAGGCTCTGAGTCAACTCCGTTGTCCCTCCTTGAATGACAGGGAGATTGCACTTGCCAAGGAGGTTTCTGCCAAGGCAACATCCTTTGAGGTCTCGCTCTGAGCCACGTAGTCATCCTCTCCTAGACCTCCTTTTCTTTGAAGCCGGAACCCTGTTCTGGATCCTTAAGTAACTTTCCATTTGTAATATAGGGAATAACGTTACCTACAACTGGCATAAATATGGTTTTTAAAGGGGTCTTTCCCCTCTCGCTTGTTTTCCCACTTTTTCAAAATTTGTACAACATGGGCTGGAGAAAGAGTTCAGTTGGAGAAAATGCTTGCCTTACAAAGATGGGCACATGCGTTCAATTCCCAGAACTCACATCTAAAAAGGCCAGGTGTGGTGATGCGTGCCTGTTCTCCCAGAGCTGGAGAAGTGAGACAGAAAGAACTGGGACTCACTGTCCAGTCAGCCCACCCAAAGTGGCAGACCAAGGGCCCAGTCAGGGAGACTCTATCTCAAAACACATTGAGGACAGCTCCTGAGGACAGCTCCTGAGGCAAAACACCTCTTCTTTAATTATTATCATAACACACACACACACCATACAACAAAAAGGCAAGGAAAAAGAGGAAGAAACTGTGTATAATCTCAGAGTACCAGTGAATTTAAACATGCCTTAACATGCATATCCCTCTGTCTGATATGCTTTACACCCATCTGTCCAATATAGTTATTATATTTTGTAAGTCTCAGAATTGCTCTAGAGAGACCTCTCTGTAGAGATCAAAAGCATTATAGTAACATTTCATATCGGATCCCTGCACTTTTTGAAACTTGGTCTGATAAACAGATTGATGCTTCTTAAACAATGGATGGATAAGAATCCCTGGAGAATAGTGTTAACGCCACATCCTTCTGTGTGTTGCTAACAGGCTCCTAGGTGATGGGGTGATAGCAATCAATGGATGAGCAGGCGCACAGAGGACAAACTCCAGGACAGTGCCAAGCTTCACGCAAGGGCACAGCTGTGCCACACCAGGACACAGTTTCTACTGTCACGGTCGAGGCAGACAATCATCAGTGACTGATGACAGTTCACTCATTTTGTATGTGTTGTCGTAATTGCAGAGCTTTATCTGTAGCTTTATTAAGAGCTTTGTGGATTTGGAGCTGGGTAGATGGTTGAGTGGGTAAGATGCTTACTGCATAAACAGGAGGACCTGAGTTCAGCTCCCCAGCCTGGCAACACACATTTGTAATCCTGTTCTCCTGTGGTGAGATAGGAAGTGGGAGACAGGAGAAAGTTTTAAGACATCTTAAAGTGACTATCTATCTATAGAGATAGAGGTAGAGGTAGAGGTAGATAGATATAGATTAGATATAGATATAGATATAGATATATCAACCTTTTCCTCTTTTTTTTTCTTTTCTTTTATTGGACATTTTCTTTATTTACATTTCAAATGTCAACCCCTTTCCTGGTTTCCCCTCCAGAAACCCCCTTTCCCATCCCCCTCCCCCTGCTTCTATGAGTGTGCTCCCCTACCCACCTACCTACTCCCACCTCCCTGCTCTGACATTCCCCTACACTGGGGCATCGAGCTTTCACAGGACCAAGGGCCTCTCCTCCCATTGATGCCTGACAAGGCCATCCTCTGCTACATAGGTGGCTAATTTCCTTATTTCTATGCCCTGTGCTTATTAAAAGGTTTTTTCTTAACAGTGTTGTCCTCTGTGGTGAGTATATTCCTGAAACGCGTCCCACTTGTTCCATTTTGTTCTGGAGATATACCCTTAGGGCCACCAAGACACCATCAGGCAAGCGGGTTCCAGGGGCACAATTCCCTACTTATGGCAACTCTTAGCCTGGAGCTGGACCTGGAGCTGAAGGGGGTGGGAATGTGACAAGAATAGAATGAGAGGGCTGTGCTGGGACAAATACGCAAAACTATGCTGATGTTCAGCCCTGAAGAAAGCTGGGGAGATCCTTTGGGTCTTTCAAACATCTCTAAAGCAGTATAACCCTATAAAATATAAGAATACAAATATTACAAAAAATGGAATAATCAAATTTTTCATCAATACAGGAATGACTAAACATGCATATGTGTGTATACATATATATGTAATATACTACATATATATTATATATTTTTATATAGGAATATTATTAGCCACTAAAAATGACTTGACAAAAGCATATAATTTGGAAATCAAGGCAGGTGTGGTAGCTGATCATTATTGTCAGCTTTGGTAGGATTTGAAATCATTATGGAAGCAAACCTCTGAGTGTGCCTATGAGGGTGTTTCCCACAGGATTTAGCAGAGAAGGGAGGGAGCTACCCCACGTTCAGGATGGAGTCCTGGACTGAATGGAAAGCAGAAAGAGAGCTGAGTACTGGAGTCCTCACCTCCCTCGGATTCCTGAGGATACAATGTAGCCAGCTGATTCCTGTGTCTTCCCCTCTCTTAGATTCCTAACAGAAAATACAATGTAGCCAGCTGCCTCTTGTGCCTGCCACCACCCGCCCTCCCTACCATGATGGACTGAACCCTCAAGCTGTGAGCCAAAACGAACCTTCCTCCCTTAAGCTGTTCCCATCAGTTACCTTGTCACAGCAGTGAGCAAAAGTAGCTAATACAGCAAGCAACAACATCATAAGTCATCAAATGTCTGTAGTGCACATGGCTCTTCTGAGTATGTACTGTGGAGGCAAGTTACGGAACAATATATTTTTAAAATTCATGAACAATTAACTCAGAATAGGAGGTGGTATTTATTTTCCCCACATGTGTTCTCTAACTCTTCTCAAAATATATTATTTTTTAAAATACAAAATAAAAAAGCTATTTCCATTTGAGGAGAAAACACCTACTCAGCAAGTATTTATGAGCCCTGGCCATCTGGGGTGGTAGGGAAATACAGACAATTATGTGAGTCACTCCTGTCAATGGTTCATTCTCTCTCATGTCAGTTTAACTCCACTTATGGCTTGACTTCGCACAGAGGTGGCTAACTCACCCTCAGTCAGATCGTATTATCTTGATCAAATAATTTCCCTTGATGAGATTATGGACTATAATTAAATAGTAACTAATTTATCATCACGCATTTTAATAAACTTTTCTCAGTGCCTTTTAGCCGGTGATTTAGAAAAAAAGAAAAAGTAAGCTACAGAGAGCACTCATTGGGGAAGAGGGGGTTGTTTGCCTTATCAGCATGAGGTCCTGAGTGTCCCCACCCTCACATCAGAATTCATGTAAGAAAGAGCAGTTACCAGTCCCAAGATGGCTCAGCAGAAGGGTAAGCTTGGCTGGTAAGTGTCTGCCACTAAGCCTAAGGACAGTTCAATTCCCAGGCCCCACATGGTGGCGGGGAGAACTAATTCATACAAGTTGCCTGCTGTCTGCACACATAGCATGGCACACCTGCCCACTGCACTCAAATAAACAAAACACATTAAAAATATTGTTTTAAGTCAGAAATAGTAGTACATGCTCTGGTGAGCCAAAAATTGATGATTCCCTGAGACTCAGTGACCAGTCTGCCTAAGTATCAGTGAGTCCCAAGGCAAAAATAAAAGGAAACGAAAAAAGATTGGACTCTCCTGAGGAATGACATTCAAGGTTATCATTTGGCCTTCACATATGTCACATATATGTATGCACATGTACCCACATGCCCACAAACATACACGAAAGAGAATAAGATAAGGTTTTTGGTTTTTTTTTTTTTTTTTTTTTAAGTTTACTGGTTTATTTTCACTATGTTGCATTCATCAAGCATGGTAGTCAGTTTTCAAAGACTTACTCCTCTAAAATACGCTTCTAATATTCACATCGTAACTTATTTGATGCTTCTACCTGGTCCTTCTAGATAGCTAATATCCAAGGAAGTCTTCCAGTCCCGGGAGAATTCTGATTATCCCAAGGTAGAAGAAAGTCTGTGAAGACTCCAAGCTGGCCACCATATGGTAAGAGAGAAAGTGATAAATTAGCTCCCAGATACCACAGCCATCCAAATCTAGACACTCGGCAATGAATGAAGCCATCCACGAACGACTTACTCCAACCATTGGATAGCAAGTGCAGGAGAGACACCAGGCCAGTCATACAGCTGAGTCCAGCATCTGCACAGTAGTGCCAGATAGCCAGACATCGTGATAAACTTCTGTGGGATTTTCAATGTGCCTGTAGATAAACAGGACCAATAAAAAAAATAAAATTAAAATAAAAAAGATAGGAGCTTCAGGAAGCTAGCCGCCTTTCTCCATGCTGTGTGAGGAGGAAATGATTCTGATGGAGCAAACTAATACCAGACAGTATGAGACATGGATATGGAAGAAAGGTGTTTACCCCCTTCAGATGTGGTCTGAGATCTGAAGAGTTCTTACTACGAAGGTGTTAATAGCTATGGAGGAAGGAATTAAATAAGAGCCTTGGAAGAGGATGCCTGAAAACCTTAAGCTTGACTATGCCCTCCCTCAGTGATGCTCAGTGATCCAGTCAACCCTGCCTGGATCTAAAAGGGATTGTCTAGCATAGATTACCTGAGGTGGGGAAACATACCTGCTACGTGGGTAGTACCTTTCCATGGCCTGGGTCAGAGTGAAGAAAAAGGAGACAGAAAGCTGAGCACATGCGTCCATCTCATTCCGCTCCTCTACGGTAGAAAGGCAGCCGGATGAATACCAGAAGCATCTGAGGGTCTTCACTGGTGTTGGTCTAGAGGCAGACACGATGTGACCTCATGCTCTTGCCTTCCTGTCTTACCCTCCATGATGAACTGTGCCTTGAGACTGTGACCCCGAACAAACCCTTCCTCCCTTAAATTTCCCGCTTGATGGGTGTTTAGTCATCACAATGAGAAAAGAAACCAATACCCCCACCCCTACCCCATCCACATATCTCCCTCTACTTCTTGCATCAAGGAAGGCCTATCAGGTGAGGATAAAGACTGTAAAGTTTATGTGGGTCATCAGAAAGTCACCTGGGCGATATGTGTAAGCACAGAGAGCCCTCCACCATGGAATCTAACTTCTGAAATTATGTAAATCCATAGATTCAGTTTGAAGTGCATTTAGGTTTGATGACTCCTGATTTCACATTGACACATCTAGGTAAGAGACAAGATGGAAGTGGATGCACACTTGCTGACACAATGGACGATTCATTCCTATTGTTCACCCCTGGGCTCTAGCCATTCTCCTCCAAACCACATTAAGGTGACTAGAAATCAAATAGGGCTTAGACTGTAAGACCAATCAGAACAATTTGCAGACCCAACCATGTTTGCTTATACTAACGTTTTCCTCTTCGTCTCTCCGATCATCTGTCTCTTGGTACTGCCACATCTCACAACAGAAATGTCCCAATTTGATACCAAAGTTATCAGGGAAAACTTGAACAGCTAGTTAGCTGTTTAGTATAAGGACTGAACTATGCAGAAAAGAAAAGCAAGTAGATCTTGGTCTTTTCATTGAACCCATCTGATTTTAATTATGACACCTTAGCAGTTTCTTCTAACCAAGGCTGTCTACAAGAATATTGAGTATTAAGTACATTATGAAATGGGAAGTTTTCTTTCCTCTATTGTGTAGCCATGTTCTGTTCTGTTCTGTTCTGCTTAGGGAGTGTGGTGGGGGAGGGGGGTCCTGGTTAATTTTTATTGTCAACTTGACAGAACCTAGTATCATCTAAAAAGATAACATTAATTGATGAATTTCAGAGATCAGATTGGTGTGTGGCCATATATGTGAGAGATTGATTGATGATTGATGTGCAAGAGCCTAGCTCACTGTGGGTGGCACCATTCCCTAGGCAGGTGGTCTTAGGCTGTATAAGAAAGCCATCCAAGCGTGTGCCAGTGAGCAAGCCAGTAAGCAGAGTTTCTCCATGTTTCTGCCTTAGATCCCATCCCTGATTTCTTTTGATGACAGACTATGACTGGAAGTATAAGCCAAATAAGGTTTTTCCTTCTTTACAAAGCTTTTGGCCATGGTAATAATCAGAGAAACAAAAATCAAACTACAGATCAGAAGAAGAATGGGGGTGCCGTGGGTGTTAAAGCATGCAGGCAATACTTTTTACCTCAGGGTTT
Organism: Mus musculus; assembly: GCF_000001635.26. Taxonomy (NCBI): domain Eukaryota; kingdom Metazoa; phylum Chordata; class Mammalia; order Rodentia; family Muridae; genus Mus; species Mus musculus. Next base: position 110,523,166 of record NC_000077.6, on the reverse strand, counting down.
GGCTTTTTTCTTGCCGTGGCTCATAGCCAGTGCCTTGGTCAGCCTAGACAGGGGCCCTAACCCTGAGCTATGTCTGCAGTCCACCAGATCATTTCCTGAGGACAGCATGCCAAGAGAGCACATCTCAGGAGCAACTCAAGGATTATTCTGACCCACTGTACTTTTTAAAATGTCTTTTATTAGTCATACATTTTCTTAGGAGATAACACACCATTTCATTCAAGGGCATCCCTCCTGAATGCTGACATTATTTGTCCCAGCTATGGAAGCACGGTTAGCACTTTTGATAGAGCGAAGTGGTTAGGCAGTCGCTTTCCTCCCTTTTAACTGTCTCCTCCACTGTTCGAGTCAGTTCACAAATCGACAAGACAATGAACACGACACGCAGGGTTGGAAATTTTACACACACACACACACACACACACAGACACACACGCACACACAGAGACACACTCATCCAAGGAAAAGTTACAATGTCAGCAGCTCAAGCTATCCTCTGTGGCACCAGTGCGGAACTGAAGAACATCCTGAGATGGGAGATTAGAGTGGACGCTCCTTCATAGCACAGAAATTCAAGTTTAACTTCGCCTCTCTGTTTATTCTCTTTTTTGAGGTGGTGAGGGAGGAGCTGGGAGAGCCAGCCACATAACAACCATTGGCCTAACATCTCTGCCATTCTCTTGGCCAAATGCATGGATTCCAAGAAATCCGTCATAGCATTTCAAAAACATACATACACTTCATACTCTCTTAGATCATAAAGGGGACAATGATGTTCCACATTTTACAAGACCTGATGATAGGAATTCCACCACACCATGGCCTTTACATAAGACAAAACACCTCAACTTTGGCAAATTATTCCCGGGCTTGACAACTGACAGAAGCCAGTCAGTCACCCAGGCTATTACACACCCCTTATCGATGGCATTTGCAGTGAAATGTGGATTTCTCCAGAAGAGGACCCAGGCTTTTGGGCTACTCCAAATGTTACAAACATGCATGCTGTCTTTAAGGCCACATCACCCTTCGTCTGGGCACACTCCTGGAAGTTTTGTTAACATCTATCATCTATCATCTATCAACATCAATGTATGTATCTACCTGAAGTTCTACACATGAACTACTGATTGCCTTGATTTTGAGATATTATTGCCAGTTTCAACAAGCTGTTAAACTAAAGCAAAACAAAAACAAACAAACAAAAAACAAAAACAAAAAAACCTAACCACCCTGTTCAACTTGGATGAGAAGAAAGCTCAGCTAACATAAGAATATGAGTCCACCTCAGACGAGAGGCAAAGCATAGTAGCTGAACAACAAAATGGGCGTTTGGAACACACAATTCCAAGGCTCTACAGAAGCCATTACTTGATATCCCACCTTCCTTTCACCATGGAGTGATAAGGGATGTTTCTAGTGTGGGGGAAAAAAAATCAGCCCTGTCTGTCTCCATCAAGGAAAACACAAGGTGAAGCCTACCTCCACAGCTCCTTCACTCTTGTATATCATAAATGAAAATGGAGGGCCAGGACTTAAATCTAACACTCACCTCAAAGGCTTTGGAAGGTTCCAGGAGGCCCTTCCTGCACAAAAGTCTGAATGAATTCCATATTCTGCGACTCAGCCTGCCTCCTTTGTAAAGAAAAAGATCCTAGAACCCACAGAGAGAAAAACGATTCTAGCCCAGGACGGTCAGAAGCAGAGGGCACAGGCAGCACAGATGGCGTCTACAGGGGGATGCCCGGCATGGCCTCATCTTCTAAACGTTCCACACATGAAGTTTAAGGGGGCTGGAATTGGGAGTTCTGAGGCAGAGGCGGACATCTCTCTAGTATCTTCTTTCATAATTTTTTTTTGGGGGGGGGTACCAAGAACAGTCGTCCACGTGATCTCAATCTTGCATCAAGTCATATTTGCTTTGACCCCAAGAGCTTCCTTCAGAATACACACGGTGGTTTGCAAATAAAGTTGACTTGTGACATAGGGAAAGAAACAATCATGGTTACAAATGAAATGTGTCTCCCGTAAAGTGCACAGGATGTAAGGACGGGTGCTGATAAGCATTTCCTAAGGGAACTGAATGACTTGTCCGGTTGCTCCTTTTTAAAGCATAAGGGTTGGCAAAGGACTCTGCATCCTTCTACAGAGGTACCTGCCCATCCATGCTTAACACTGCTATGATCACAGTAGTAAGGACATGGAGTCAGCCATCAACTGGTGAAGAGATAATGAACTGTGGTACTCATATGAATGGAATTTGGGTCAGCCATAGTGAAAAAATGAAATGTATAGGAAAATGGATGGAACTCAGAAAACATTAAGTGAGACAACCTGGGAAAATAAGATAAGAGAGAGATCTCACATCCCCTCTTAGATGTGCATCCTGGCCTCTCATTTTCATATGTGTGCATTAATTAGGGAGGGAGTGTGTATAGATGTCAGGAAATTAGAGACGGGCACACGAGAGGACCAAAAAAATAAATAAATAAAAGAGGCTTTAAGGTAGAGAGATGGAGACAGTGATAGGAAACAGATAATATAAAAATAGAAGGGAAAAGACTGGGGGTAGAAGGGCTTAAGCAAGGGTGGGGAACAGGGATATGGGGAGGGGGGTCAACCAAAATATAGCACATTTTAATATGCCAGAAGCACACCTGCTCCTTTGTGAGCTAGCTAAAGGTTCTCTGGGATATTTTTAAGAACTTAGAGCGACAGGGCTCCTTGTCGCAGAGCTGTTCCTGACTTACGATACATGAAAGCACTCACATAGGAATGCAGCCAAGCCATCTATGACATATAGAGGGAGAGTGGCAAGAGATGCAAAAGGAAAGAAAGATTTGAACCATGGTTGGTGCCTGGTCTCAGCCTTAATCTACAGATGACGCAGTGAGCCGCTTCAGGGACAAGTTAGTGCATGCCCTTGTCCTTGCTCTCCATCCCACAAAAGAGTCATCTGTGGAACGAGACCCTGAAGCTCAGAAAGACACAAGTATCAACTACAGGAAGGCAAGGGGCATGGTGACGCTATTGCTCACAAAAGCAGAATTCTGCCCATACTGCCAACTATAAGAAAATCAGTGCAAACCTCAAAAATTATAACTATAAAGTAACCTCCAAAAATTGGGGGTGGGAGACACCTGCCAAGTTCACATGAAGATGCCTATGGTCACAAATTTCTGAGAGTCCCAATAGTAGGCTGTGTGTATGTAAATTCTTTTAAAGATTTCTTTTTTAAAAAGGAAAAAAAAAACCCGTGTGTGTATTTATTTGCATAAGTTGTATGCACCACATGCATGCCAGGGCCAGAGGAGTCCAGAAAAGAGCATGCGATTCCCCGGAAGGGGAGTTAGAGGCAGTCGGGAGCCTTCCCATGTGGCTGTTGAGAACATCATGCACTCTTCCCATTGAGCCATCTCTCCAATGCCTGAAATATACAAATTCCATCAGCACATTTGCATTCAGACACAAACAAAACAAAACAAAACAAAACAAAACAAAACTTCCCCACCACAAAGTCCTTGACCTTGATTTCCGTATCTTTTTAAACCAGACTCCTCCTCATTTTGAATAGGAAGATGTTTCCATGGGAGTTTTGCCTGAAAAGTGAAGTCTGGATCAGGAACTGCAAAGACAACCATCAACTAATGCCCTGTCTCCACAGATCCTGCTGTGGGAGGCTGATATTTGCATAGCTGTCAAGAGCAAAGCCTCAGGGAAATGGTCGTCTCTGGATTCGGTGGTGAGATGCTTCCCGTGAAAAGAGAGCTGTGTTCTGAAGGTTCTTGAAGTCGGGTTTTGTTTTCCCAGGTGAAACAAAACAAAACAAAACAAAACACATTCTTTTCGATGGATGGACTACCTCATCAAACTTTTGGATAGGCCCTCTTAAGGAGTCATTGTGTATCATTCTAAGTGTGATCTGAGAGGTAGATGATACAGATAACGTGGATATCATGTAGATAATAAAGACACTATAACTTCCAAATATGTCCAGTTCTGAAGGTGGTAAAGGAGATAGCAGAAAGCTCTGGATGACCGCCATCTTAGAGCGAAGGGTACAAAGACTGGCACAGCAGACAATGACATGGCTTTCTGGATGCAGGCTCTGAGATTCGGAGGGGGGTGGGGGTGGTGCAACCCAAGAGAAATCACCTCAGAAAGGTGATATTTTGTATAGGCCTCTTGAATCAGCAATGTACTAATGGGTCCATAAGAGGAGTGCCCCACCCAAGTTCAGAGGCAGAATTCAAGTGGTCAGCATGAGTCTGTTCACAATGAGAACAGAAAGCCTCTACACTCACTGCTTACCAGAGGACTTTGAACCCTAAACTACCTCAGTACTACTCTTAGGGAAACAAACAAGTATATGGGTAAGCTGGACACACCTCTGGTTAGCCCAGTGGGTAAGAGTGGAACTGGCAGTGCAGCCCAGCGGGTAGAGTGATTGATTGTCTAATATGCATAAAGCCCTGGGTTCAATTCTCAGCACCACATAAAAACCAGGTGTGATGATGTACCCATAGCATCCCAGCACTTGGGAGACGGAGGTCATAGGGTTGCAAGTTCAAGGTCATCCTCAACTACATAACAAGTTTGAGGTCAGCCTGGCATACATAAGATCCTGTCTCAAAAACACCATAAAAATAAAATAAAATAGGATCAAGAGATAGCTTAGTAGTTAAGAGCACTTACAGATCCCCCCCCTCCCCAGAGGACCTGTGTTTAGTTCCCAGCACCCACATCAACCAACACAATGGCTGGTAACGTCAGCTCCAGGGGAATCCAATCCACACGTACATGTACCCATAGAGATGCACACACACACATACACAGACATAGATTTCCTTTTACATATGCCTTCTATTTTTAATGCCAGCTTTGGTCTCACGAGTCCACTGTAGTTCTGAAGACAGAGCAACAAACAAGTTAATGTCTGGGTTCGTGACTCGTCTTGCACGCACATTCCACTGCAGAGAAAAAGAAAATGCAAAGAAGCTAACTGCCACGGCTACAAGTAATATGTAAGAATGCACCTTTCCCAGACTAACCTAAGTCATGATGTCAACAACAGATCATGGAAAGTGTCACTTAACCCAGAGGAAACTGCTCCATCTAGAATATTCTCTAGAATAATAAACACCTGGAGAAGTGAACAAATAACACTCAGAGTACTAAAATCTCCCCCACTTTTTCTGACTTTATTCTCCTGTATTCATCTGCCTAATAGACCTCAGGAGCTAAGCCAAATATGCAGTTGAAAACTCCATTCATATAGTTAACTAATTAGAATGTTGTGTTTGACGGTCTACAACAGGCGTTGGCAAACCATGGCCTGTGAGCTAAAGACAACCCCTGCCTTGGTTTTAGAATGTTTAATTTGTAACACAGTCACCAGGGTTGTTCATTTGGGCATTGTTTTCTGATGGAAATTTCAACAGAAGAGCTGAGAAGATACTGCAACAATACTCACAAAAAGCCCTTGAAACAGAAAGCCAAACATATTTACTATCTGACCCTGTATCAACATTTTGCCACTGTATTCAGGGATGACACTACATTCTATAGTGTTGACTGATCTACATTCTACAATAGTCTATTGATCTATACAAGGTCCATAAACTTCTATCCCTCCCCCAACAAAGAAGTGCTCTCAAAATTGATGGTTCACATATGACATACATTGTCCTAGAGAAAAGATTCTAGTTTTCAATATATTTCCAAGATAGTTATAATTTAACCAGTTAAGGCCATAGAAAGCTTCCAAGCAGTGGTGCCACACTCCTCGGATCCCAGCACTCAGTAGACAGAGGCAGGTGGGTCTCTGAGTTCATAGACAGCCTGGTCTACAGGGCAAGTTCCAAGCCAGCCAGAGCTACACAAAGAAACCTTGTCTCAAGAAAAGAAGAAAAAAAAGGAGGAGAGGAGAGGAGAGGAGAGGAGAGGAGAGGAGAGGAGAGGAGAGGAGAGGAGAGGAGAGGAGAGGAGAGGAGAGGAGAGGAGAAAAACCAAAGCCTGCCTATCTTTACCTGTCAGTACATTCAGCAGTGTTTTAAATGAATAGAAATCCCAGGAAGGAGGGCCATGGCACCTCCAGAGTGAAACCAAGGAAACGCTTGTCCATTCCCCTGGTGTGGAAACTGCTGCTTCAGGGATACACTGTGATATTTTTTTCAACCACAGTGTCTATCTTCAATAACCTGATTGAAAAGTGTCTCTTCCTTTTGAAAAGCTAAAAAAAGCTGGAAGGGAGGGGGGAGAGGGGACCATGAAAGTGACATTAATCCAAGTATCATTTCACTTGCTGCCTCCATAAAAGCAGGAGACTCCTTGAGCCAGCAAATCCCCTTAAACTCAGAGGCTTTCTGACAAATCCCCAAGTGTGTGGTGTAATAGAAATTCTCTTCCATTCACAAGCAGAACGCCAACTCTGATGAGTTGTGTGAACACACAAATCTTATTGTCAAAGTCAGAGACAGTAACAACCACCTCAAGCCCCACCCCCCCCCCAAAAAAAGGAATTAAGAACTAGATATCTGTGGCATTCTTAAGACAAAAGAAACTTGATTTTCCTAAACACTTCTGGAAGTGATTGCTCTGAACAGAGGTAATGAAACCCTGTGGTTAATGAAGACCTTTGGGGGCTTAAACCATGGCATCCTAGGTCCTCTACTTCCTTTGTGATTATAGAAGACACTAGATCAAGTTTATTAGGAGACTAGAGAAAAGTGATTGTCTTGGTACCTGTCTCCTCTTCTGCACAGACTATTGGCTGTTTCCGACTATTGCATTTTTTTATTTTAAAAAATTGCATATGTGTGATGTGTGTATATGTTGTGTGTGGTGTGTGTATGGTACATACTTTTTGGTGTGGGTGTGAGCATGTGTGTGTGTGTGTGTGTGTGGCTATGTGGAAACTAAAGGCCAACATGAGGGGTCTCTCTTCAATGTCTCTCCAAGTTTGGTTTTTTTTTTTTTTTTTTTTTGAGACAAAGTCCTTCTCTGAACCTGAGGCTAATAGATTTGCTCTAATGGTTGGCCAGTGAGCTTCAGGGATCTTCCAGGTTGCCCCAACCTTCTAAGCCATCTCCCGGCTCTCTCTCTTTCATTTCTAGACTATGAAATCTATCAGCACACAACTGATAAACATCCAAGAATGGCTTCAATGTTTAACTTCATAATTATTTAAGGAGGCAGGCAAACCCAGAATATCAACACGACAGAGAATGAAATAATAATGAGGGGCAGCTCAGTGACTAAGAACTCAGGCTTTAAAGCCCCTAGTCAAAGACTAAGCAAATCTCAACATTGCATATGGCCAGCATCCACAAGCCTTGTGCTAAAATAACTCACAGGCTTGCTAATAGATTATGAGTTGTCAGGAGAAATACTGACACCTGAGTGGTAGTCTTCAAAGGACTGCTGCAAAGCAGCTTGGGCCTAATTGTTTGATATGCTGAAGTATTTGATATTTTGGTCTTCAGCATCATACACACGGGGGCAGGGGGGCGGGAGGTACTGAGACAACCCATCAAGGGCATCATAAATAAGGAAACTTTGGCATATGTAAATTCCTGTTAGGTTTAGAAGATAGACAAGAACTAAAAACAATGATCCATTTTTTACTACATCGATTTGTGCTCTCTTCCATTTCAGGGGACCATTTCATTTGGACTTTGGATAAAATGTCCCCAACCCTGGTGTATATCAGGAGTACATGAAGGCCTTCCCTCTCTTCCTTTCTTTCTCTTTCTTTCTTTCCTTCCTCCCTTCCTTCCTTCCTTCCTTCCTTCTTTCTTAATTCCCCCAGCTCGACCTGAACCAATTAATTCCAAGGGGACAGGACTCTGGCACCCACACTGGCATCTAAATGGCTCCAAAGTGCACCAGCCTTGAACTAGCAGCTCTTCCCACTATGATGTCTTACAGGTTCCTGTCCTGGGCTCACAGACGAAACAGCACAGGCACACGAGTGCAAAACCTGTTCTTTGTTAGAAGTGATTCAAAGACGGCAAACAATTAAGAATAGTCAGATACAGACCAGAAAGACAATTTACTTCAGGAATTTCACCAGAAGTTGTAAGAGGGTTGGTTCCCCAGGCTTCTCCCCCATTGCTTTCTGTTCTCTTAAGATGATCAAATGGAGCCGGAAGACAGATATGACTTCTCTCTATGTCAAAGAAAGGAACTTTCCAACTGGGTGGGAAACTGAATGGACACAATCAAGAGAAGAATACCACTTTTCTGGCAAGAAAGAAATAAAACAAATGAGTCTTTAGAGCAGATGAATCTGTGCTTAATCAAACAGGTAGAGTGGGCAGAGGGGTGTCTGGAGGGATGGAAAGAGTGTGGTCATCTGTCCACAGGTACATTCTACCTTTTGCTGGAGACAGGGCCTCCCACTGGCCTGGAATTTCAGTATGTAGGCCAGGCTAACCCATCCATAGGCTTCCAGAGATCTGTCTGTCTCCCCTTCCTATCTTGCCATTGCTGGGATTGCGGGCCTGTGCCACAAGGCCAGGTTTTTGTGGGTTCCAGGAAGCTGAATGCTGGTCCTCAGGCCTGAGATGCAAGTGTTTCACTGACAGCCACCTCCTCAGCCCTGCCAATAGGTATCCCTCACAAGAGACTCTAAAAGCGATGCTCAAGTGTCAGACACACTCTAAACAGGTGACCTGTGGAAGAGAGTCCTGAAGATGCAAATAATACAATGGAAACTCTACTGTTAACGCTTCCAAATCCAGAGGGGATGGAAGGGAGAATTCCAAGAGGTCAGGAGAGGGAAAGAAAAAATAAATATGGATATTTTTTTTCTTCCCTTTTTATCAACACGCTGTCTAGGAATTCCAATAGTAATTGCCTTATAGTAACACTGTAACAAAGCAAACATTCCTCATTATCTAGCAAATATCTACCTTTTCCCTGTCATTCACAATACTTCTTAATCTTAGAGGACGCTTAGAGAACTCATGACGTCTTTAATCACAAGAATTCAGTCCACCTGCAAGAGCTTGAGAGTGGAGGGAGCTACTCCATGGTATTATACTAAGACATGGTCTGAGCCTGTGACAACTTGGCAGTCTGTCCCAAGGCTCTTCATTAAGTTTTCATTTCATTAAAGACTACTGGCGTTTATCTTCTCTTATCACAGCCCTTCTAACAATAAGACTTCTTCATTGGATGTGAGAACCAACCAGCAAGGCAGGATAGTTCATGCGTTACAGAAGCAGGCCTTGGGGAGTATCCATTGAGGAGGCACAAGAGCAGAAAACCTCATTTCTCACTGTGAGCTTCCATATCTCCTCTCATGACTTATCAGGTGTCCTTTTAACTAATAGAGGTGTTCCTAGAAGCCACGTGGTAGGTAGGACTTGGTTTAATAAATGTACTCACACACACGAAAACAGACACAAACACACACACACACACACACACAAATACATACAGAGAGAAAGAGATAGGCAAACTATAAAAAGCACATCACTTTCTGTTATTTTCATTTTTCCACTAATACTATGCCACAAATTTGAAGAGAACCATTGTATTTTTTTACTCTTTGAGCCGTGATACAAGTGACTTTCATGGTTTCCAAAGTTGGGGGAGGGAGGCGGGGGGACATTAACTTTGACAGTTCATTCAAACGATGCGATGATCAGCCACGGTTGAGTTGACAGTCGGGAGCAGCAGCCATGAGAGCTGCAAGCCACACTGTACAGGAAGAGCCCCTTTGCTGGAGATTTTTATAATATCCTTAAAAATGCATATTAAATAACTTCCTCTGGACCACAGACATGATTGAACTCAAAAAAAATAAAAGCCCTATAAATACTGCCGAGTCAGCCCTGTCTCTGTATCTCCCTTCTTGCATAAAATGGAATATTTCCAACCAAGCACTGAAACATAAATATTAAAATAATAAGTGGGATACGCTACAAATCTACTTCACAATCTCTTCACTACTGTAGCACCTTGTTACCAGGGCCAATTGCATTCATTTCGTAAAGAACACGAGAGATCTGAGAAGCTCGAGGACCCACCCGTATGACTTGCCATTAAATATTTAATCACCATTTCAAGTCCTAAGCCTTTGTTGTATTTCATCCATCTAGAGAGTTCAGCCTACGCTAGAGATTCCAAGGCCCCCTTTGGAGAGGAAAAAGAAAAACGGGGAGAGGAAACCCCTCAGAAAGGCAGGGTTCAATGACCTCAAGATGACTTTCTGTTGGCTCTGTAGTGAACTTTCTTCACCCTGTAAACCCACCAATCCACAGTAGGGTCGACCAGTTAAGTCCATGGCTTTTTAGTCCCCAAGTATCAGTTTTACAAAAGATGCCACGTCTGCTGCTTTGGATTCATGTACGGTGAAAAATGGATGTTGCTGGGAAAGAGAAGAAAAATACATGGTATTAATACTTGGCATTGATAACATATAAAATTAGCAAATCAATATATCTGTTTAGTAAACAGGCTAATATCTCTCTTCAGGCAAATGTCATTTCTCATATTCCTTGTGAAACCAAGCACTCATTTCTTCATGTGCTTACCTCAAGGCTATCTCTTTGCCGTCTCCCATTTTGATATGTCTAGGTTTCCAATACAAAAAAAAAAAAATCTACACTTTAAGTAACATATGCAAGTATGCTACATAATTCCATCCATACAGAAATACAAAGATTGGCTAGGACCATCTCTCTACAAAATCATTTTAGACAGCTGCAATAATAGATCGATTAAAACTTTACAGACTTAGTTTCTCCATGTCAGGGGACAAGGAACAGGGCAGCAGCAGAAGATACCAATGTCGCTGAACAGTAAAATGGGCAAGGAAGGCACTGTGCCTTTGACATTGGAAAACCTGGGTTGAATTAAAACAGCTAAGGCCATTTTTCCAAGGCCACACCCATCGCTAAGACTTACACTACATCAATCCTGAAGAGTTTGAGCTATTCACAGAGATAATGCAGACTGCCAGACTACTGGTCAATTCAGAAAAAATAAAAAGAAAAAAAAAAACAAAAAACAAAAAAAACTCAGCTCAGAGATTAAAGATTGAAAAAAGGAAAAGAAATTTTCTTTGTGTCCAGGTTGGCCTAAGTCAACTTAAAGAAAACTACAATGTCACATCTTACACTGTGTAGAGAAAAGGTATGGCGTGACTCAAGAGACCCCCTATTCCAAGCAAGTCAAATGGCCAAGTCATTTCTTCTGAGTGACAGAACAATCCTCCTATATTGCTTAGCTGGGTCATAAGTGCTGGGCTATAGAGCCTCCGATCGCCAGCTAGGGAGAAATACATTACGTCATCTTCCTCAGCTCTTTCTTCTAGTGAGACCAAAAACCAAGCAAAGAAACTCTGAAGGACAACTCCTCGAGGCACCCGCATCACACACCCCTCCACCTCACTACACCGCTCAGGCCTCTGACTCGCCAGCAGTGGCCACTGTGAATGGATCACCATGACTCTTTCCTCATGTAGTCATGACTCACTCTGCTTCCCTGATGAGCGGTTCTGTTCGCAACCTTCCCTCTGCCTACCAGTAGGTTTTCTAATTATATTTGTTTGGAACCTGACAGCAGAGGGCTGGATGAGTCAGCTCTGTGGAGAACTGAGAGCCCACCCATGCAAGTCTTAGGAAACAATGCGACAGAGGGAGGGAACAAAGGAATAAAACCCCAAAGAAAGTAGGTGGTCACTGTTGAGCACTGTGACTCAGTTCTTCTGTTTCTGCCCCTTAGTGGGGCTGGGCTGAGTGCTGGCTCAGAGCCTTATGCCCAATGTGATGTTCTAGATTCAGGGCCCTTCACTCTAAAGTCCCCCATCTGCCAAACACGTGACACCCTTTTCGATGAAATGACCACTTATGTGGCATCCTTACCAAGGCCTTGTTTTTTACTTGTTTTCTTTTTAACCACCGTACTTATTAGCTTTCCCACATCCCCTTAACATTTGGGGATCTTTTAACGTGCTTTAAAAGCTCTTGACTATCAAAACAGGACATGCCAAGCCTCGGATTGCCTGGATGGCTGAGTCCAGCGCCTATCAGCTCCACCTCGAGATTTATCCTGCTCTCGCTAGCTCAGTACACGGAGCTCCAGTCCATGAATGGATTAGATAATACGATCTGAAACTCTTGATTTACAACAAGTTCTTTAGATGCCTTTTAGTCTGTGAGGGCCGGAGGACAAGAGACGAGAGAGCAAGCAGGCAAGCCAATCAACAGGGAAGGCGTGAAGAGCCTTGTGAGGGGCTTTGAAGTTGAAGAGCATTGAGAACTTGATTCTTTCTATAAATGACTAAGAATAGGAAGGACAGCAACTTGGAGGTGGGCGAATGGAGTCCCACAATCTCTAGGCTCCTGCTCCAGCTTAACACTCCCCCTAACAAGGGCCAAGTCCTAAGAGGGAGGACCCTGTACCATTTAGGAGTTCTATAGTATCGGGAAGAAGCATGGAGATTCATGGACAAGCTGCCAGGAAGCAGAGGGGCAAGCCACAGTCACTAACAGGCCTCCAAAATATCCCAGGTATACACCTCAACCTCTAGGGCTGTGGGTTCAGCTCTCCTTGTTTCATACCGCCATTCCAATCTAGAACTTTCTCAGATATTTGGAGAAGACAATCACACCACTGAGAAATCATCGGAACAGCCTGGCTACTATTTCTGGGGGTAAATATCTAAGGCAGGGGTCTTCAAACTATAATCCACAGACCAAACCTAACTCCTCGTCTTGGTGGTTTGAATGAGAAATGTCCCCCATAGGATCAGATGTTGAATACTTGGTCCTCAGTTGGTGGCGCTGTTTGGGGAGGTTTGGGAGGTGTGGCCTTGCTGGAGGAAGTACGTCACTGGGGGCGGGCTTTGAAGTTTCAAAGACTCATGCCACTCTCAGTTGGCTTTCGCTGCTTCCTGCGTATACTTCAAGATGAGTCTTCAACTTCCCACTCCTGCCACCTTGCCTTGGCTCCACCGTCAAAGGTTCTAACCTTCTGCAACTATAATCCCAAACAAACCCTTCTTTCTCTAGGTTGACTTAGTTGTAGTGTGTTATCACTAGAATAGAAAAGTTACTAATACAGTGTCTGATTTTACAATAAAGTTTTATTGGAACACAGCCACGTGTTCTTTTTGCTTTCCTTTGTTTAACATGGCTACTTTCAGCTTAGTTCATTTTTAACAGCAATTACATGGCTCATTAACCTAAAATTCTAGCTAGTTCTTTACCCAAAAAAAAAAAAAAAAGTGTTAGTAAATATCTGCTGTGGAAAAAAAAATGCTATAAAACAGACGTTTGAGATGAGCCAATAAGATAGGGCTTGAGGCACGTATAGCCCTCCATCTGAATTAGGGTGAAAATTATTGGGGATTCTGTAAGACGTATATATCTGGGTTGGAGCCTTGATAATAATATTCCTTTATTTGGAAAAATAATTTTTTTCCCTCTTCCTACCTCTTTACAAATTCCTAAAACTGAAACAATAGCCCTTCCAGCACGTGTTGCCCAGTGCTGAAGTCAGGGAGCTCCGACTCAGAATTTCCATTTCAAAACCTCAATTCCACAGGAAAGCAGGGAATAGTTACGGTCTTAAAAGGCACGTCCATTTCCACTACCGCAAAGACTAATGCCATAGAGGGGGAGGGCTGCCCACACAATCTTACATTAATAGACGTGCCAGTCACCCCAACTCAGTGTTTGTTAGATTGTGTCAGGAAGGCAGACGTCAACACCGATGCCAATGTATAGGAAACATTTTTTTTCCTCAAATGTTTTCTGGTGAATGTTTTGATAAGAGGCCACTTAGATTGAAGAAGAAGAAAAAGAAAAGAGGATGTTCGGCACTGTAAATAGCTGGACTACAGAGAAAATGTTCTTCTATTAGAAATTAGTTATAAAACAGAGACTTCAGGATTCCAAGTTCAATAGGATCCTACAGGAATCACTCCCTGTCTATCACACCTCACGTGAAATTATCTGTTAAGTGTCCATGCATGCATACCACAAAAGGGGAGTCAGGCCTGGAAAAGCCTCCAGTTGTCGCTTCTAAAAAATAATAATTCAAGAAGAGATCTTCAACTCAAGCAAGTAGATATATCCTCAAAGACCACACATCTATTTGGGTTTTCTCTTTTTTACGATTTATTTATTTATTTTATATCTATGAGTACACTGTTGCTGTCTTCAGACACACCAGAAGAGAGTATGGGATTCCATTACAGATGGTTGTGAGCCACCATGTGGTTCCTGGGAATTGAACTCAGGACCTCTAGAAGAGCAGTCAGTGCTCTTAACCACTGAACCATCCCTCCAGGCCCCCCCCCCCCACACACACACACATCTGTTTTCATATAGCTGCTGAGTGGTGAATACTAGACACTGCTCTTTTAAAGGGAGACAATGGAAGCTCAAAGAGATGGACTGACTTCACTTTTTCCAATCATAGAATGCCTCTGTGTTAAAGAAATAAAAGCCTATCTACAGAACTCAAACAACACATGGCGGAGATGAACACAAATGTCATCTTTTGATAACTCTTTTATTGTTGTTGTTGTTACTGTTTTGTTTTTTTTTTTTTTGTTTCTTTGAGACAGAGTTTCTCTATGTAGCCCTGACTATCCTGGAACTCACTCTGTAGACCAGGCTGGCCTCAAACTCAGAAATCTGCCTGCCTCTGCCTCCCAAGTGCTGGGATTAAAGGCATGTGCCACCACTGCCCAGCTCTGATAACTCTTTTTTAATATTTTATTTTTTAATTATGTGTATGGGGAGGTGGAATGTTTATATACCCACAGAAGCCTGAAACAGACATCAAAATCTCTGGAGCTGGAGCTACAGGGCCCAACATAGGTGCTAGGAACTGAATTTAGGTCCAGGTCCTCAACAGTAAATGCTGTTAACCACTAAGCTATCTTTCCAGCCTCTCCTCTATAACTTTTATGAATATTTCCAAACAGCTTTTGTTCTGTATCTCAGCTACCCCAGAACACCGCTCAAAAAGAGATACCAGGAGCCTGCCCTTCTGTGGTGCACTCAGTTGATCCAGACAGTGAGGCTGTTGGTAGGATAGAAGAAAGCACTCTGTGACTACCGCTAGCAGGCCCACTAACAAGGATCTCAAATTGTGCTCTTCTCTCTCTTGGGATTGAACATCATAATTCTCCTGTGGAGGTTAACCTTAACTGTCAACTTGGCACAATCCAAAACCATCTGGGAAGAGAGTCTCAGTGAGGGATTATCTACACTGGGTTGGCCTGTGGGCACGCCCATGGGAGACTATCTGAACTGAGTTTATTGGTGTGAGAAGATCCAGCCCACTGTGGGTAGCGCCATTCCCTAGGCAGAGGGTCCTAACCTGTTTTAGGAGTGGTGAAGGAGAGCTAAATGCAAGCAAGCAAGATAATATGTATTTCTTTCTTTCTGCTCTGACTTCCTGGCAGTGATAGAATAACCTAAAACCATGAACTAAAATAACCCCTTTCTCACCTAAATTTCCCTGTCAGGATAGTTTTTCGAAGCAACAGAAACGAAACTCGAACATCTCCTTCCTACTGTTAAAATTATAACCTTTATCATTAAGATAAATCTGAGGGATAGGCAGTAAACACATTCACATATAGTCTAAATTATTTCTCTCCAAAATGCCTTTGTACCACATTCTACATCTGTTTAGGTAGAGGCACTATTATAGAGCAGCGGTGTTGAGGTTTTGATCTCGTCACGTTACTGATAGGAAAAAACAATAAATTCAGGAGCAGGTGCTCTACTCCCATCAAAGGACTTACTATGCTTCTTTCCACCAAAATGAAGACCAAGAGGTCGAGAGAAAGGCAATCACTTAATCCATCCAAGATTTGTTACGAAAAATGGATGGACCACATGGCTTACAAGCCTATCCCATTGAGGTCTCTGAGCTCATATTTCTAGCACACTTATAGTGGGAATCTTCCAGATTTGAAAACGTCAACTTCCTGGATATAAATGTTTTCCAGGTTTAACAGCATGGCAACCATCATTGGGAACAATGACCTATTCTGAGCTTGCATCAAAAACAAAGAAACAAAGAAACAAACAAAAAGCATGAACAGGACCAGCAAGATAGCGCAGCGAATAAAAGTTCTCCCCGCCAAGCCTGAGGACCCTTAGGTCAATCCCCAGGACCCACACTTGGCAGAAGGGGAGACCTGACTCCAGCCAAGCATCCTCTGATCTACATGCACAGAAAATAAGTAACAAAATATTTTCTGAAGGATAAATACCAGTGAAAAGGGACCCTTAACTCTGTCTTGTGTCCAGCTCCTGGGAATCAACCATATCTCAACAAACCAACTCCTCCCTAAATATTTATTTATGCATCATCTTAGCCATGGCTACATCCCTAGCTGTTATCTGCTAACACACAAGCAAAGTGTTCACACTCACCATAAGCTCTGGATATGTGGGCCGTTCTTTGGAATTTTTCTTCAAGCTTAAAAAGAAAAAAATAAGCACATTAAAAATCTAGAAGACATTTGTATTTCACTGTTAGGATTTTAGAACCAGTGTAAAACTGTAACTATTTTTTTTTTTAATGCACAAAAACCAGGTCTCCTATACTAACTTCTATTGTAAATGTGAACTCTTAGAAACTATGTTTTAAACCATGTTGGGCTTGCTTTAACATGAATAAGTGTGTGTGTGTGTGTGTGTGTGTGTGTGTGTGTGTGTGTGTGTGTGTGTGTTTATTTTCCTTTAATACATTATGGTTGCCATTTAGTCTAATTTTCCTACCTATAATGACCACATCTCAAAACCTATCTGAACTTTCTTTCAAGGTAGCTTTTTATCCCACCTCCTGGAAAAGAAGTCGG
Source organism: Mus musculus (assembly GCF_000001635.26). Taxonomy (NCBI): domain Eukaryota; kingdom Metazoa; phylum Chordata; class Mammalia; order Rodentia; family Muridae; genus Mus; species Mus musculus. The sequence continues at coordinate 110,506,323 of NC_000077.6, read as the reverse complement.
CCCACGTTTCTTACAGGACACTAAGTGAGTCTCACTGCCTCCAACTGCAGACTCCTCCCTGTTTGTGGTTCCCTCTCATATAAAACTTGCTTCCCTATGTTCCTCCCCAAACCTGCCTGAGACAGAAGCCACAAACCTATATTTTACTAAGGAGGTGCTTCTTGTTCACTGTCTTGGTGGATAAGAAAGGAAAGCAAATTAGCAATGATTCTTAGAAATATTTTTGTGGTCACGCACTGCTGTCTAGTGGTCATTCTGTTCTCTGAATATTCCAACATTTTATAGCATTTGATACCAGAGGCAGTCCTCATAAAACTACAATGTGAAAGAGACCAACCCATCACCCCTGTCCTCAACCCACCCCTGAGTCTAAAATGGAAACAAGAAGAAAAACGGTTTATTTGATGTTTTAGTTCCAGCCGTGAATGGGGAGAGAGTTGTCTATGAACTCCGAGAACCACAGTGTGACAGCATATTGAGTCCCTGAGATTTGTGCTGATGGGTCCTTTTGAGCGAGTGAGATCCTGAGCATCTGACATGAGCTCTGCTACACCCACAGAAGCGAACCCCCATGAGGGGTGTAAAGTACAAAACCGTGGGAGAGTGACGTCACTGGGAGATGTTGAACTATAGGCTTATAGGCAAAATGAAATTCTCTTTAAAAATTCAAAGGAGGGAAAGCTTTTGAACCAAAACAAACTGAAAAGCAGCCCCACCAGTTTATTCCAGGCAATGCTGTGGGTAGAAGCCAGGGAACCTGTGACAGGCTACAGGCAGAGGTGAGGACAGAAGTGTCAACCTAGAACTGAGGGCAGACCTAGTACCTAATGGCCTCAGGAACCAGACAACCTATGAGAGAAAGTTCATCTCAACTTGGGATAAAAATGAGAGTGCGTTAGAAAGGAGAATCATTAACTGTCAGCGTGGGGCTGATACGAGAATGTGTACCTGGGTGAAATGAATGAGCTCTTAACCCACTGGTGGCCTTGCATATGCCTGTACCCTGAGAGTCCATGTCGGTGGTTCCCAATGGTAGCTACTCTGTACCTCCATCCCACAGGACATTTCTCAACGTCTTTGGTTGTCACAACTAGTTGGCGGTATCTGACAGCGGCAGAGGATGTTGCTAAGCATCCTTCAGTGTGCAAGCCTGTCTTCCACAACAAAAGCAGTCCAGTTGGAAATGCCATTGGTGCAGACACCAAGAGGGCAAGAATACTTGGACTGTGGGTAATTGGCTGGCCCTCTTTAAAACCCACTTGCTCTACCCTTCTCCCAATTGGAATGCAGTCATAAGAACCATCTCCACGAGGCTTACATGACATTTGTTTATATTCCCATCACGACTACCTCATGCCTCCTATCTCTGTCTTCCATCTTCCTAGGAACAAAAGGTTGTCTAAATTCAAGTATCAGTTTATCTGAGAAATAAGTGCAGAAGAAATATCCTCTGGGGACATTGTTACCTCACTTACAAATCCTAGATTTTTTTTTTTTTTACATATACAGAAGCCTCAAATATCCAGCTATTATTCAAAGCAAATCTGAACCCAGAATTCTCCTCCCTTGGTTAAACAATTTAACTTCTTAAGTCAATAAAATAACACAAATAAATACAACACTAAAACTACACATAATATTCAAGGGATTAAATAGGATATCTGAGGGGCCAGCAAGATGGTTCAGCCGGTAACAGGCACTTGCTGCCAAGCCTGGAAATCTGAGTTTGATTCCTGGAGCCCATAGAGTGGGAGAGAACAGACCCCCGTAAGTTACCCCCTGACCTCCATCAGTGCACCACGGTATCAACCAATGACCTCCATGGCAGCACTGATGTTTGGCCCCTGTTTACTGTATAATAGAAGGATTCTTTCTTCCTGGCTGGCTAAAAGCTCTAAAGATTCATTGTGGCATCGCAGAGAGAATCCCAGACCTTGTGCAGATTAGGCAAGCACTCTATGACCAAGCTACATCTTCGGTCCCTGCCTCGGCTTTCAAGTTTTAAGTAAAAGCAACCATGAGACAGGACATTTTTCTCCCCAGAACGTTTGCAAAATTTGCAAAATTTCCTCTCTGCTTTGATCCATCTTTAAAAAAATTTTTTTTCAGGAAAAATCACTTTAGTTGATCAAGCACAAAGTATTTAAGATCTGTCAGACCTCAGAGGCTGTGTTCAACTGCCCAGTAAGCTACCCCTTGACTTACAGCCCCTAATCAGAGGGAAAGTTTGCCCCCGACTATAGAATTCTAACAAAAGGGTCTTTCACAGCGGCCAGCCATGGTAATGATGCCTGTAATTCCAGCACTCAGGAGGCTGAAGCAGGAGGGTTACAGAATCAAAGCCAGCCTGGGCTACAGAGAGACTTTTAGGACAGCCTAGTATATATATAGTTAAACCTTATTGAAAAAGAAAGGAATAACAGAGGGGGGCAAGAGGTTAGAGAAGAGGGAGGTAGAGAAGGAGGGAGGGAAGTGGAGAGGGAGAAGGTGAGGGGGGAGGAAGGGAGAAAGGAAAGAAAGCAAGCAAAGGAAGACTATTTGTTAAATTAGTATAATGGATATAGCCTATTCCCTCCATATCTTAAATCAAAAACACTTCAAAAGAAGCACTAAGAATAGTAAAATACCCAAGATAAAGTTGGGGTGGAAGCAAATTTTCCATGTTTAGTAGAAAATGTTTGAAACTCAATATAAAATAACAACCTCGGAGTTCAAAGGTACACCACTTTCCTCTTGGATGGGATCTGGCTTTTGGATGTTCAAGTGGCTTGTCATTTTCAAGTGTGCAATTAGCTAACTTCTCTAATTCCTCTTCCAAATGCCACAACACAGGCTCCTGACCATGGCTGGCACGACAAACCCAATCCACGCTGCCTTGAGAATTGCCAGCTTGCAGTTCATGCTGACCAGGAGCTCTCTGCCTATTTGAGCTCCCCCACCCCCATGTCCACCCCCACCCCCCCGATCATTTCCAAGAAGGGCTATTTGGTGCAGTCCACAGAATAAAAACACAGTGCGCCTCCGAAGCCATACATTTGTCAAAAGATAAATAAATACCTACTGCCTCTTTTACTTTCCTGTTCTGAACAAACAGACAATGCTTAATCGACTGTTTGATTTTTAGCTACTCTGAGTCAGACAGTATTGACATCTGGACGGGCCTCCAACACACTTGGGTACGGCACCAGGCTAGCCGGCTGGGCACTGAGACTCCAAAGTAGGCCTGGAGGAAATGCAAACATAAGTCTAACTATTCTAGCAGCAGGCAATGTATTCTAGTGGCTTGCCTGTGTCAACACATGTGAAAAGGTTAGAGAGAAAACTACTGGGCCAGAGAGCAGGCTCGGGACATAAAGTGCTCACCCCATAAGCATGAAGACCCAAGGTTGACCCCCAAAACCCACATAAAAAGCCAAGAGCAGCAACACACACTTCTAATCTTAGCTCTGGGGAGGTATGGATAGGAAAATCCTTGGGCTTCATGACTGGGCAGCCTAATTGAATAAAAGACCCTGCCTCAAATCATGAGGTGGTCATACTCAAGAAAGGACGCCTGAGGTCGGCCTTGGCTCCCCTCACAGGCACACACACCATCTATATACCACAAGAGCATACACAGCATATGTGTATGAACACCTATATATACTCAAACACATGTACAATATATATACATTATACAATATGTATACATTATTTATATATACATATGTATATATAGTGTGTATTCCATATAGATATGTGTGTGTTTATGATCTATCTGCTAAGATCTTATTTTTAAAAAGGAAATCATATTAAGCCTTCTACAAGACTAGACTATAAGAACTTTCTATTACAAACATGAAAAAACAAGGCCTTTTGGTCATGTGGTGGTTTGAGAGATGTACGTACACACACACACACACACACACACACACACACACACACACACACACCATAGTCTCACACGTTTCAATAGTTGGGCTGTACTCGGTGGCACTGTTTGGGATGGTTTTGAAGGTGTGTCCTTGCTGGAGGAAGTATACCACAGGGGATGGCTTCAAGAACTTAGGGTCTCACCCTACTCCCGGCTCACTCTCTCTCGGCTTCCTGCTTGAGATTCGAGACATGCGCCCTTGGCTTTTTTTGCTCCAGCTACCAAGTCTGCTGCCTGCTGCTTGCTCTGCCTCCCCGATGATAGACTTATCCCTCCAAACCCATGAACTCTTTCTTCCATGTTTCCTTGAGTTTGGTCTTTTATGTAACATGTAACTAATACAGGTCAGTACGGCCCACCTTGGAAGTTCCTTAAAATCTCAATGATAAAAACATGTACTGGGGAAAAGAAGCAGCCTTCGGCTGTGCTTTTTTTAAAATAAATACATAAAGGAGGTATTTTTAAATTACTGTTTCTTTGTTTTTGCTCTGAAATACTTCAAGATATGGACATAGGCAAAAGACTCCAAAACCACAGAAAATAATCCCAAGAGCTGATGAGTGGGATTACATGAAATTTAAAAGTTTCCATGCAACAAAGTAAATCATTATCAGAGTGAAAAGGACAGCCAACAGGAGAAAAATCGTTGCCATCTATACACTGGACAAGGATTCGCTTCCTCTACTACATAATGGTACATTTTAAATGCCCAGATAAATAAATCTTCCAACCGATAAACAGGCTAAGGGACCAAATAGGTAACTCTCAAAAGAAGAAACGGGAATGGCCAATAAACACTCAGGTCTCAGCCTGCTTAGCTATCCCAGAATGCCAGAGTAGCAGTACTTTGAGATTCCATCTCATCTCAGCTTGGTGCCTCTCGCCTCTAAAAGGGACAGAAAGAATGCACAAGCCAGAGGTCAAGGAGAGAGTCGTGAGGTACTGGGTTCTGCCAGAGGTCAGGGAGAGAGTTGTGAGGTACTGGGTTCTGCAAGTGGCACGGCTTTTGCACACACCCACTTATAGCAGCAAGAAGACCTGAGGAACAAGACATTCCAGTGTGGCTGTGGAAGGGGTCCCTGGGAGACCCCACCGCTCGTGGGGGGACCTGTGTAGTTAGTGGCTGCAAAGGGAGGGGGGTCACTCTTGTTTGAAGACCAATGGCACTAACTGGACTTAGGGGTTGTTCAGGAGGGGAGAGGGCGCATTTTTATGAAAGATGCCCAACAACACTGTCCTAGAGCCCAGTACTCCAGTTCTCTCTGGTCTTTCGGCCAAAATTAAAACTCAGAATAAGCCACCAGGGTAGCCTTGTAAAACACTAAGGGAAAGCACCAGGATGGGGATGCGGATGCAGATGGGTGAGCACCAAGTACCGGTCCAAGAGCCTTAAGCAACCAAGCATTGCCCAGTGTCATCACGGTCCCCAGTAAAAACTGTATTTGGAACACCACGTCCAAAGGAGCAAGGAGACCAAAGGTGTGTTGCTTCGGTATCCTCTGTACCTCGGGGCCCTTCCCAGGTCTAGGTCAATTCACGCAGCGAGTCTGAGCAGGAATGACTCCCTCCACGAGACACAGCTGGAATCAGAGCCAGCTCTGACCCACCCACTCGCTCGAAGTTTCCATCTGCTTTCACAGGATAGCTGTCTAAACTAACTGGGTTCCACTCGGGCTGCCCTCTTGACATCCTCCTCCCAGCTGCATCCGCGGCTGCCACTACTGTCACGTGACGACGCTAAGCATCGTGGCCGCGGTGCAGACAGAAATCATGTGAGTACCTGGAAGATATTGTGTCCTCTTTTATCCTCTCTGACTATACTAGTCATTTCCTTCTCTCTCCGTGCTCCAGCCCTCTTTGGATTAGCCTCCAAACCCCCGGCAGTACCTATTATGCCTACCGGGACAAGTCCATCCACAGATAACATGGGTTCTGCAGAAGGCAAAGTTCTGCAGGACTTGGAAGCATCCGGGAAACATTCTTGAATGTCCAACAATCTTCTTAGTCCCAGAGACTCTTGACATCTATCCCCCACCCCTAGCTTTCCAGTAGGCCTTGCTAAACTTTGGCTCTATGCTGTAGTCAATATCCAACTCCTTACAGCTGTTACTGGAATAAAATACCATAATAGAACATGACTTAAAAGAGAAATGATTTATCTCGGCTCACAATTCTAGGCTACAGTCCAGCGCTGCAGGAAGTCGTGGCAGCGGGAACGTAAACCTTATTCATTCGGGTCTAGAGCAGAGAGAAACGAACGCATGCGTGCTTCGAGTACATAACTCCATTTCTCCCTCATACAGTCCGGGAGCCAAACCCTGGCAATGGCACCATTTCCTCTTAGGCTAGATCCTTGCACATCAGTTAACATAATCAAAGCAATCCCCCACAGACTGTCCACAGGCCAACCTGTTCTAAACAACAGAGACTCCAGATTGTACGAGGGTGGAAGTTAAACTAACTGACCATCACGAGGTCCTAGAGAGAGGGGTCTTTCTTGCTTTAGTGACGCAATCCTTCCAATGGGAAGACCTCTCCTTCCTGACTCACCTTAGCTAGGGAAATGCCTCGCATGGCCTCTGCTCAGGATTTATTTCCTCCGAAACAAAAATAACCCCATCTGACTTTGCATCCTCCAAATACTTATGTATCTCACTCTATCCGGTCTTGCCAATCATAGTACTTTCAAGTAAATATTGACTTGAGTGCGCTTCCGTACTAGCCTTGGAACTAGGAGTAGAGGCCAGGGCTATGTTCTGCAGCCCAGAGGACATGCTCCGTGGATGCTTCTGGAATGAGCGTATGTGATGGATCAGACCCCACCGGGGAGAGTCATGAGAGCGGCTCGTCGTCTTTGGCATAGATCTGTGAGTGCAGGGTTCTCTTACCACTGTGAGGTAAAGTCAACAAAGTCCGCGGAGAACTTGTCTGCTGGGAGCTGAGGAGAGGGCTCTTCGACCACCTGCTTTAGCTGCTGGAAGGGCGTTCCCCAAGAATCATAAGGAAACCGAAGGATGGCCAGCTCGATCTAAACAGAGGGAAGGGAGGGGTGGCAACATTTTAAGAAATGCTCATTAGGAAGCAGCTGTGTTTCCTTTTAGAAAGACCAGAGGTGACGCTCAAATATAATTAGGGAAGAAAGCCAAGCTAATGACCCATTCTCGCAAAATCTTAGTGCCTCCTGCTTTTTAAAATATTGTCTTGCCAGTGGCAGATATTTAAACCTATCTAAATAAATGAGCTCCTTGATAACACCCGGGCCTATTTCATAAAAACTTATCAGCCAAGAGCATTAAAGTTCAACACAGGAAACAACCAGTTTTTCAAATATGTGGCCAGACTAGGAAAGCGTAAAGACTTTGGCAGCACTGTGCCTCTGCTGCCACCTACAGGTCTCTTGGTGAAATGGAAAATTAAAAAAAAAAAAAAAAAGTTACCCAGGACCAAATGACTGATCTTTTTTTGGACTTGAGTAAAGGCCACTCTGCTGTTACAGAATCACATGTTTTCTGGGCAGGGACATGGAATAACTCACTGGATATAATCAGCTGCTGGTCCTGGGCAGTAGCCAGGACCACTGTGGGTAATTCCAGACCTCAGCGATAGACTAAAAATGTACAGTCACAGAGGTTACAGATAAGGGACTGGCTGCGTGGCCATAGGCCCGTGCTTGAGAAAGTACACTATGCATTATCGTGTTCCAAGGGTAGATCTAACTCACACATCTAAAACTTCCACCATGCAAATGTTCAGTGCAGAGCCTGGGAGGTTGCCCAGTTGGCAGAGTACTTGCATAGTAGCCATGAATCCAGGGGTCGACCGTATCAAACTAAGCATGATGGGTCATGCCTGCAATCCCAGGACTTTGGGAGCAGAGAGAGGAGGATCAAAACTTCAAGGTCATCCTGGGCTACATATAGATTTTGACACTAGCCTAGGCTACATGAGGTCTGTTCTCAAAATATTAAAATACACAACCTAGTACATTTGGCCTATCAGGGTCCATACACATTAGCAGGGAGAGGGTTTGGGTTGGTTTTTTTGTTTTGTTTTGTTTTATTTTATTTTATTTTATTTCTTTTATTGTCCTGGTTTTGTAACTTAAGCTTCTTGTCTTGGTCCTAATCACTTAATTTAAACTATAAAAACTCTATTAATCCCTTTTCTATCAGAAAGATCACCAGTGAGAATACATGAGTTTGTGAAGGTCATACGGCTAGTAACAGTCAGAAAGGGAGGAAAACTTGGACTGCTAGATCTCACTGTACAGTTTCTACTGTACAGTACTTCAAACAATCAGCCCTGGAAAATAACCTGCCATCTCAGAGAGAAAGGGGTGCCCAAGTGTGATATCAAAGGCTTCTGGGTCCCCAAAGCCCACCCCATCCAGGTTTGCGCTCAGAACCTCGTAGCCCACAGTGATGATCATAGGTTACCATGGTGATGCCCAGGCTCCAAATGTCAGACTTCACACTGTACCCCTTCTGGTTGAGCTCTGGATTTATTCGTTCAGGCTGGAAAGGAGACAGACAGCTAAGAAACGGAAAGACGATTGCAATGCCACGTAGCTCAATAAAGACTCAGGAGGAGACACCAGCACTTGCCGTATGAGTTATTTGACTCTGTTAGCCTGCCTCCCGGGCCAAAAGACTGGCTAATCACAAGCTATGAAATGTCTCCACAGGGCTTCCCTTCTTTATATTGGTTTTTTCTCACAGGCAGCAATGAATTCAGATCCCGCAGAACAAATTTTAATTGCCTTAAGAAGAACACCGGGACACATTCAAAAGCTCCTCTATCCATTAAAATTATCCCTGGTAAAAAACATCAACAGCTCAAAAGCCACAAAAGCCTGCAGAAGTTCATAGCTACCGTCTGATGTTAAGAGACCTCGGGGATTTTACTCAAACATGGGCAAGAAGTTTTCAATCTCAAACTCAAGTCCCTTCTAAGATAAATGTATTCCTCCAGTTGGCCATTCTGTGATGACCAGAGCTCCCTTGTGTGGATAATTTAAGATCTCCATAGTCTTCTATCCTTAGCAATCAAGCTAACATTCGGGTGTGAGTCAGTGTGTAAAACTGAGTGCAAGTGCCTACTACTTACATGCATTTTCAAATAACACGCCCCTTTGAGATAATTCCGAAAGGCAATATATATGCTATGGTTTGTGTCTCTGTGTCATCCCAAAATGTACATGTTAAAACCATATCCCACAGGGGCTGGCAAGATGGCTCCGCGGCAAGATGACTGCTCTTCCAGAGGTCCTGAGTCCAATTCCCAGCAACCACGTGGTGACTCACAACCATCTGTAATGGGATCCGATGCCCTCTTCTGGTGTGTCTGAAGACAGCTACAGTGTACTCATAAAAATAAAATTAAAAAAAAAAAAAGTATGCCACCTGTGACCATAGCAGGAAGTCTTGTTTCTATTGGATGGCTGTAGATTTGGGGTAGGTTCCTCATGAATGAGGTTAGTATCCTCATAAAAGAAGCCTTAGAGAGGTCCCTGCTCCTTCCACCACTTGAGAACGCAACAGGAACCTCAAATAAGGCAGAGAAGCGGGCCCTCACCACAGACTCCAGCATCCACAACCTGCGTCTTCCAATATCTTGATCTTGGACTTGCCAGAGCAAAAAGAGTCAAAAAAAAAAAAAAAAAAAAAAAAAAACAAAACTGTGTTCTGTAAGGTGTCCAGTTTACAGTATTTTGTTATAGCAACCTCAAAGGATGGTGACAACATTGGGAGCGAGTGAAAATGATTTCTGACATAAAACCTCTAAGAAAATGACACAAGGCAGAATCTTTCTCAAATCCGAGGTTCATTCCAATTCTCCATTATAGGCATGCATTTCTTACTTTCTTGCCTGGTTTTGCAAGCAGGTGCATTTCTCAGACATGCATGGGTAGACGCACACAAGCACGCTACGTGCTGGTACTTACAGCCATGTATGGTTTGCAACCGGCATCGATCGTTTTAGCAACAGAGTCGACCAGGTAGCCACTGATTCCAAAGTCACACATCTTCACCTGGCCCAGTGTGTTAATGAGCACATTAGAAGGCTTGACGTCTGAAGGAGAGAAGAAAGGGTTACTTTTTCGCCACCAGAGGGCTCTCGACTCTCCACTTGCCTTGGCAGGGCTGTCTTTGCCAAGATACCCCACACAAACGTCACCAAAGGCCCTGACTCACGCAGCGCGTTCCTCTCCAGTTGGGCTTTTAATTCTTCACACTTTGTCTGCGTCTTTCAGGACTGTGAATCTCAAAATGGGAAAACCTGTCTCCCCTGCTTATCTTATGTCATTGCTCCCATATGTGGAGTAGGAATTTAAAAAAAAAAAAAAAATTACCAAACTAAAGTGATCTGTGAGGGCTGGAGAGATGGCTCAATGGATGAAAATGAATGTGCATTCAATCCCAGCATTTTTGTATGGAGAAGGGAGAGACAGGAGCTCAGGAGTCAGCTAACGTGATGTAAACAGCAATGACCAACACAGTGCTGTCTCACAGGAGGTAGAAGGCAAAGGCCAACACCTGAGGTTGCCCTTTGACCTCTACAAGGACAAAGTGCCCACAGTCACATAGGGTACAACACACACATTACACACACACACACACACACACACACACACACACACACACACTTTATCACTTTATTGAGAATCCCTATATAGAATTTTTAAAGAATAGATTTTCCTAAACGGCTCTTAGGTCTTCTTAATGTTATTCAAAACATCTATACTAAAGGTGGCTTTTGAGGCTACCGAGATGCCTCAGCCACTAGAGAACCTGCTGTAGTTCTGGAGGTCCCAAGCTCAGACTCCAACATCCACATCAGGCAGTTCACAACAGCCTGTAACTCTAGCTCCAGAAGACCAACGCCCTCTTCTGGCCTCTGTGGGCTCTGCACTAATAGATTAGATTGATGAAGAACTGGATGAATATATGACAGAGCTGAGGGTGGCTGGGCACCTACACACACACACACACACACACACACACACACACAGTGCAAGCATGAGAGACCTGAGTTCAACCCCTAGAGCCCACATTAAAAGCTAGCCCTGGTCATACACCCCACTGACCCAGTTCTGTAGGGAAACTGGGGGTCGCTGGGGATTTCCTGCTGCTTCTGTGTGAGAGCCTGCCTCAAAGAAATGGACAGGGAGTGACAGAGCAAGGACCTGACATCCTTCCCTACACGTGTACATGGTGAGCACACCCACACTCTGTGTGCATGAGAAAGACACACACGCATGCACACATGCATGCACTCACACAAATAAAAATAAATGAAAATTAAGAGCTAACAGGAGAAGAGGAAGGGTAGTAAAGAAGCAAGAGAGACAAAGAGAAAGAGAGAGAGAGAGAGAGAGTCATTTTTTCCCACTTCCTGTAGCCTGGAAAAGCTCTGCTTTATTCTGGAGATTTCCAAGTTCTCAATGCTATCCATAGCTCACCTTGGTGAATTTCTATTCAGTTTAGGTATACTATAAAATTTATTTGTTCTTATATTCTCAGCCAAGGTAAAGGACAGCCACAGCTTACAGCCTGAATCTTAAACATCTTCCAAAAACCCAGATGTAGGCTACACAGGCTTTGTCCTCAGTTTATCCCTACTGGATAAGGCTGCAACCTTTAACGGGTGGGACTTGGAGGGATGTTTTAGGTCACTGGAGACTACCCTGGAAAGGAGTTATGGGATGCCTGTCACATCGTCTCTGTTTCTTTCAAGGTCATAAGCTGAATGGGCTTGCTCTACAACATAGTCCCACCATCTTGCTCCACCTCATCACTGGCCACAAAGTAACAAGGCTAGTAAACCCTAGACTGATCCAAAATAAACTTTCCTCTTCATCAGTTGATTTGTTACAGTAATAGAAAAGTAACGCAACTGTTGACATTTTTTTTCTACAATGCCAAAGGGAAACCCTTTAGCTTTTCTGCCTGTCTTCCTCACCCCCCATACACACAGGGAAGAGTGGGAGAGGAAAGGAGACAAGTGGGGGAGGGGGGTGAACTTGACAAAAGCAACTGCCAAGATAGCGCTACGCATGCTTACCTCGATGGATAACAGACAGCTTACTGTGTAAATGTTCTAACGCTTTTACAATCTGCAAGAGAAACAGAGTCCGTGTATTGAGCCCATCCCTGGAAAGAAGTTGAACGCTAAGTGTATTCCATTTTATTAATGCTCCCTGCTTAAAGATGGTGAATGCATGATTGTTCTCAACTAGTAGTGGCCCTAATGGGGAAAACAACAGGAAGTTACCAAAATTGGATGCCTCTACCACTGAGGACTGTATCTTAGAACGGATACAATTATAAGATTGTATCTTAAAGCAGCTCCTACTGCTCTCTTAACCATTATTTCCTCCACCTTCCTGAGCCTTGGTAGCCGTTAAGGTCGCCTTGTCTTCTAATTCCATAAGAAAATATTAGGGCTGGAGAGATGGCTCAGTGGTTACGAGCACTGGCTGACTACTTTTCCAGGGATCCTGAGTTCAACTCCCGGCAACCACATGGTGGCTCACAACCATCTGTAATGGGACCTGATGCCCTCTTCTGGTGTGTCTGAAGAAAGCCACACTGTACTCATATATATATAAATAAATCTTTTTAGAAAAAGAAATAAAGAAAGCATTTTGAACCACAATATGTACTCAGATGTAGAAGTGATAAGTCAAAGATGACGAAAACAGGTGTGGGGGCCATGGTGGTCAGTTTTAATTGTCAACGTGGTACAATTCAGAATCACTTTGAAGGAGAGTCGAAAGAGAGACTGTCTAGATCAGGTTGGCCTCTGGGCTTGTCTGTAGAAGACTGTCTTGATCTGTTCATACAAGTTGAATGACCCTGCCCACTGTGGGCGGTGCCATTCTCTAGGTAGTAGATTCTGGATTGCGTAAGAATAGAGAAAGCAAAATGCATGCATTAAGTCAGGATGTATTATGACTAGCTACTTCCAGTTCTTCATGCCTTGACTTCTCTAGAATGCTGGTCTGTAACCTGGAATTGTGAGCTAAAGAAACCCTTACTACCTTAGGTTGCTTTTGTCGGAGGCTTTGTTGTTATTTTGTGTTTGTTCTGTTTTGAGTTTTTGAGTTTTGATTTTGTATGTGGGTGTGGATGTGTGTGTGTGTGTGTGTGTGTGTGTGTGTTTTGTTTTATCACAGCCAAAGAAACAAAACTAAAATAAAAGCATTTGGCATGGTTTATCAAACCAGGAAAACGGCTGCATGTACTGCACAGAGACTGGTAAGAAAAGCATTTGCTTAGCCTCCCGCTGACACAATACCCAACAGGAATGTGTTAGATGGTAGTAAGTAGGCAAAGACACGAAGCCTGGACTTCTCCCATTCTCCTTAAGTAGGTGGGGTTTCATGATATACTCACAGAAACTGCTATCTTTCCTAAGATATCCTCTGGAATTGTTTGGCCTTTATCAATAACTTGTTTGTAGAATTTATCTAGTGACGTATCCATGAGCTCCATGCAGATCCACACGTCGCCCTGGAGACCAATAAGTCCAAGGATTGTCAATGAGGAGGGAAATGGGAAAAAGAAAAATAAATAACCAACAATTTTTCCCAAAGGGCTCTTGTTTCTTGTTTGAGCTTTTGGAAGAAAGGGATGGTTTCTCCTCAAGCTTTGAAATCCTTTAAAAGTAAGTACAATTTCCAAAGAGCAGCCCACCTGGCAGCGAGTAGTGAGGCTATGCGACCAGAGGCTCTTACGCTGTTGTTCCTTGGACACTGGCCTGAAGGATCACTTACCTCCCGGAAGAGTGCACCGTAGAAGGTCACGGTGAATGGACAGTCCACCGTCCTCATGGAGACATCCAAATCCATCAGCAGCCGTTTCTGTTCCTGGCTATTAACTGTGGCCCGTATCCGCTGAAGGGAAGCACAAGTCAAACAACATATGGTTACTACTCTGAGGAAGAGTCGCCTGAAAAAGCAGGAACCCACCAAAGCCCCATCCGAACGACAGAATCCAACTTCACACTGTTAGCAGAAACCTACCCACAGCGTCGCTAAACATACGCTGTTTGAACAAATGAAAAGATAATGACGATGGCTGACCATTTGACTCCCCGACCAGGCCCCCTGATTAGAAGCAAAACATGGAGTGTATGTCAGAGAATGGGCAAGAGTGTCAGAAAGCACTTCAAAGCTGCAAAAGCAACCTCGTTTAATGATTATGTCTGTTCGATGCAAAATGTGATTGATACCCTTGACTACTCTCTGCTTACCTAGGTCCCAACAGCTTAGGAAAAGAGAAGAGCCAGGGCTAGAGGGACAGCTCAGCAGTTAAGAGCACTGGGTGCTCTTCCAGAGGACCAGAGGACCCAGGTTCAATTCCCAGCACCCACATGGCAGCTCACAACTGTCTGGAACTCTAGTTCCAGGGGATTTGACGCCCTCTTCTGGACTCTGTAGGCACTGCACACACGTGGTGCACATAGATGCAGTCAGGCACACACACATACATACACATACAATAAAGATAAATAAATCTTTAAAAGAAAATTAAATAAAATAAGAAAAAATCCCCACTTTGGGGGGAGCCTTGAAGTACTATAGTTATAGTCACCCTTAGGTATGACTTAGGAATTCATTCTGGGATGAATTTGGATAACAAAAGGTACAGATGATTGTGTCTCTAACATAAAGTGCTATCATTTGGACACGTAGCTTCCCACATTCTAAGGACACCCCTCGACTACACAGAATCCACTTAAGCCATGTAGGCTGACTCCAAACTTCTGCCCATAGCTGAAGATCTATATAATCAATGCTAGATACATTTTACCCTCTTTTCCCTACAAATAGAGACAATTTTCTTTCTCAGTTTTTGCTTCTTAATTTTCAAGGGGTGGTTTTTTAAACCAACACAATACGCTATTAAAGAGCCTTTTGTTTAGAATCTGATTTTATAAAAACAACAACAGAAATAACAGCACTTCGACATAATCAAGGAAATTTTCTTTGGATTGGTATTAGATGAGGTTTTTAAAGTACTATAAATCATTTTAAGTGCAATTAGTTACACAGTAGCAGGGACCAGAGGGATGTCTCAGGAGTTAAGAGCACATACTGGGTGTGTAGAAAACCAGAATTCAGTTTCTGGACCCAAAATCAAGTAGTGCACAATTGCTTATACTTCCAGCTCCAGGAGATCTAAAGCCCTCTTCTGCCCTGCGAGAGTACCTGTACCCATGGGCATAGTCTGTCTGTCTGTCTGTCTCTCTCTCTCTCTCTCTCTCTCTCTCTCTCTCTCTCTCTCCTTCCCCCCACCCCCTCTCAAAAATGTTCTTTAAAAACTAAAAGTTTGAGAAAAGGAAGACTTAGAAAATAAAGTTGATACGACTCAAAGTTTAAGATCCACCAAAAACAAAAAAACAAAAAAAAACAAAAAAAGCAACTTTATTGTGGGTTCTTTTGCTTCTGTAAAAAGGGCTAGTTCACAGTCAAGATGGGCAAGCACATACACTGAAGAAATAAAACATTTTTCGGAATGTCAACTCTACCTTCACTGCCATGATCTGCCCGCTGGGCACGTGACGCATCTTCTCCACCACCCCGTACGCACCTCGTCCCAGCTCCACTATCGGCTCCAGGTCATCTGCCTTCACCTCAAAGTTCTGCAAGGAGGAAAGGTGGTCACGCAAGAGGAAAGTGAATACTAAACAGGACACCGAGTAGGCTACCCTTTATCAGTTTTCTTCTGGTGTCCCTGGTGTGATACAGCTCAGCCACAAGTTCTTTTAACATGGCAAGGTGCCATTCAAAGCCAGGAGCACAAAGGAAATGTTCAGGATTCCCATGGTAGACAACCTGCTTGTCCTTAGTAATAGACCCAACCCCACCCAACTCGGTATTCAAACTGTGCCTCTGAATCAATCTACATTGCAGCTCCTTAGAATCTGTGACTGGCTAATGGCAACTAGACCTGTGTGGCTTTGAGAAACACTGTCCCAAGTGAAACATCTATTGTACTTAGATGCCTTCCTTGACGATCACAATCACTTGACTGCAATTCACAATTCAAAATAGTAAAATCGTCAGGAGTCAGTTCCCTTTTAATTCAACACCCTTTTTTAGCCCGTGCCCTGACATTCTACCACAGGGAATGGCTTTTCCAGTGTCCAGTGGGGAAGAGTGCATACGAGGTGATCAAAGGACCAATCACTCCGACATGACTTTTCTCACCTGGTTTCCAATAGATATGCAAGCCTTGGAGTCTAAATCCCGAGGCGGCCTAAGAAAGATAAGGGATAAAAGAAGCAGGGTGAGGTATTTGGTCAACTGTGTCCTTCCCAAATAGGTCAGCTTATGGATTTGCTCTAAGGAAACTGGTGCAAACTCATGGTCAAACAGAGGGACAATGGGGAAGAGGGCAGGGCTTGAAATAAAATGCATTTGGGTTTCACTCGCACCACCTCTCAGAGCATCTCACCCTTCTTTAACATGTGAGAGTAATACATATACTTAGTGGCATAGGGATGAGTATTAAATGAGATACTCCAAGTAAAATTCTACAGTAAATGTTCAATAAAGAGGCATGAGTGTCACATAGAACAAAGCTTTCGAAATCACGGCTTCTGACCCCATGCGCTGTACAACTCCGGTGATTACAGAAAAAAAAAAAAAAATATGACACCAGGAAAAGCTTTCTGAACAACCAAACGTCAATCTAGAAATCAAAGCCGTAGTGAAACGGATTGGTTTCTCATGGCACTCACCTGTGCTGCATGGGGTGGCCTCTCTGCAGCCTCGATTCTGAGCGCACAGCATGTATCCTGTCCATAGCATGCACTGTCACATGCCATGACACGTCAATGAACACTGCCTGAAGTACCTTGGATATAATTACAGACCACTGCATATGATTGTTGATGTGATTTCACTAGGCACACAAACCTCTCTGCTTCCTAATCGTTCCATGATGGGAAACAAGGCCTTAATATTGTCACACTAACTTCTCTTAGTGTTTAAGTAAGCCCTACAACCATCCCTTAGTGTTTAAGTATCCAAGTGGTATATTGGATATCTGCTGTTTGACATGCTGACTTAAGTTTCATAAAACAATTGTTAAAGTGTATTTTGACTTGGGATTAGGACAGAGTTTCAAACAATGTCTGAAATGGCCCTAACTAAAGTCTTGCTGTTTTACAATACTTAGTTATACCAGGTGGCATTCTCAGTATTGACAGTTATGAGATAAAAACACTGATCAACTTGGAGAAACACTGAAAACACTCTACATACTGCAGTATCAAATACTCAGTCACTATTAAATTGCTTATGTAAAAACAAGCAAGCACATCTGTTTCATTAACATGCAAATTTGCTTTAATATTCATCAATGGCTAAGTGATACATATGTCAAGGAAATATCTTAAAATAAAGTTATTTAGGGTTTACTATTAGTAGATGTCTAATATGTATTCCTCTAAAATTCCTATATATGTGACGTTATATTTTAAAATTCATTGACCAAAAACAGGTCACGAGTGGAAAAAGCTTAAGTGGCCCTGATACAGACAATGCTATGGTGATACACTTGTTAACGCTTTCTTCCATTCAAGACTACCAACATGTTCAATTATTTTTACCATTTGTTCCCATAATTGTTTTTTTTTAAAAAAAAAAAAACTGGAATGTTGTCTTAACTTACAAAATTCATAGAAAACAAGAACTCCAAAATACTATGTCACCCCCTCCCTGCTTCACTGGCTGTCCAAAAGGACCTTGTTCCTGACCAAGAAGAACACAGGTCTCCTGAGTACCATCTCATCGTACTTCCGTATCCACAGGCCCAAGCCCAGTGACATTTCTTCTGTACATAGGGAACATTCTATTCCAGGGCTGTCTCAGGAGCCAGAGGTTTGCTGACTTCGTGTTTCCATGGTCTCCTCCTGGGCATTGGTTTTTATTATCTGTGCTCTGGGTTGGTAGGAAGCCGCCGAAGAGAACAGTGTTTGGCTCTGGCTGGGTACCTCACCGGGAACTGAGAAGGGTACCTTCTCAAAATAAAGGCACCAAAAATAAGAGATGCCAAGACACGGGTGCCTAACATGATCAAGCAAACAGAACAAATAGCAGATGAAGACAGGCAATATTGGTGCTACCCTTACAAAGACCAAGCAGCCTAGCATTGCACGTCTCCTTGGATGCACATTCATGCCAGAACTGTCTGCAGAACGAAATAAAGGAAAATGGAGGGAAGGGAGAGAAGAAGAGAAGACGAAAGGGAGAGAGTAAGGGTCACTTGCCACCCTGGTTAGATGGATCTGTGGACTTAACAAGCCTACTGCCATCTGAGTGGAGAGCATAGATTTGGAAACCGCTTAGATCAGATTGGCCTGTGTGCAAGCCTGTGGAGAACTGTCTCAATTACTAATTAACTTAGGAGGGCCCAGCCCACCATGGGCGGTGCCATTCCTATTCGTGTAGACCTGGGTTATATAAGAAAGCTAGCTAAGCATGAGCTGTGGCTGAGCCAGAGACTGAGCCAGAGAGCAGAGTTCCTCTACAATTTCTGCTTTCAGGTTCCTGGTTCAGTTCTTATCCTGACTTCCCTCAGCGACGGGCCATGACCTGGAGGTATAATCCAAATAAATTCTTTCCTCCCCTAAGAGTATTTATCACACAGGAACCGAAAGACTATCGGGACACTTGCTGAATGTTCATTTTCTCCTTGTGTATTATGGTTTTATCTATTCTGCTGAAACCACAAACACAAATAAAATCATGAAGGTAAAGGAGGAGTAGAAACATAAACGTGCCTGTCAATCTAAGACTTTCAGGGCAAGCCCTCCCTTACTTCAAACATCATTTCAGCTTGGCAGAACACTGGAACCTCTCCAAGACTAACTCAAAGCATAAGACAGACTAGGAGAAGAAAGAAGACAACTTTAGTGTCGCACACATGCCATGAAGCCCACATGTGTCCTGTTTCCAAGCAGGCAATTTGTCTTCAGAAAAGCCTTCCAGAAGAGCCGAGTTTCTACAACCTAATTTCTCGTTCTTTTTAAAGATTA
The DNA here is from genome assembly GCF_000001635.26 of Mus musculus. Classification (NCBI taxonomy): domain Eukaryota; kingdom Metazoa; phylum Chordata; class Mammalia; order Rodentia; family Muridae; genus Mus; species Mus musculus. The sequence continues at coordinate 110,487,359 of NC_000077.6, read as the reverse complement.
ATTTGTTGTTTTTTTTTTTAAGTTCCGTGTATGTATGTGTACTTCTGTGTGTGGATATGCACACATGGCTGTAGGTGCCTGTAGGGGCCAGTAGAGGGCATCAGATCCCCTGGGACTGGAATTACAGGTGGTTGTGAGCACACACGTTGTGTGTGCTGGGAATAAAATTCAGACACTCTACAGAAGTAAGCACTCCTACCTCTGGAACATGGAACATCTCTCTACTCCTAACTTCTCATTCTGCGGTCAAAGCTGTTTTTCCTTAGTTGTTACAATTTGTTTCCACTAATTGTAACAGCCTTTAAAAAGGAAGACAAATGTAACTAGAACAAACTCTTTGACATTTTTCCTTGGTAAAGCTATGGAGGAGAAAGAAAAGTCACTAAATATTTGGGCTACCTCCATTTTCTTGCCAACCAATGAGACTACTGGATAGATAGATCCTCTTCCAGATCCAATCTTCTATTTGAAACCATGGCTTGCAAACCACCTCCTATGGCCCAGCCAGCTATGAAAGTCTTTCATAAATTTAATGATTCCACAATATTCTATAAAAATAACCGGCAAAGAATATACAATTGATGCCACCATGGCTCTGTTACAACACAGGAGACATACTCTCTAGCTTTCCCAAATGCTTGCTGCCCCTGACTCTGATCTCTGCTTATACTTCATGGCAACATCATAGGACATGGTACCATTTTCTAAATGAATAAAAATGCACACCAGAAAAGCTTGGTGATTTTTATAAAGAAACACAATTAATGACTACACTGAGTAAAAACATCATGTCACCCAATCCTCAGCCTTGACCAAAGGAGTCAGAAGAGAAGAAAGAAGTTAAAATAACTGGATAAAGTGCCTTACCCACTCCACAATTCCCATGTAAATCAAGGGAATCAAGGGATGGGTTCCTAATACTCAGGCTTCCAATGAAAATGACTAATCCACCCAAGCCTGGGGCCTCTGGGTTCATCAGCTCTGCCAAAAGTATCAAAGGATGGAGCCAAGCCTGACAGCTCAGGTTGGATTTCCAGACACTGGGCTCCTCACATCCAGAGTTGAACATATTAGTTTACCTGAGGTGGTCACCGTTAGCCACACAAAGCTTAAACCTGGATATTCTTGTCAATTATTCAATATTTTATTCCTCTGGGGAAAGAACCAAACTTAGTAGAAAATTCTTTCCCTGGAAGACCAAATGTATTCTAAAGGTTGCCTAAGACAACCAGTGAATACCAGTGATGGCCTAGTTTGATAATTATTTACTTATCTACGACTGTATACAAGGAACCAGCTTGTTGGTCACTGTTACATGTACTGTTCATTTATTTGATTGAAGACCCACCTGCTATGCAGATAAACAGCTCCCTGGTTACTATTACATGCATTGTTTGTTTATTTTATTACGTGGTCAGAAGCATGAGTAGATCATGTATATAAAACAGCTTTTTGACCTTCTGTGATACTCAAGGAGCTATGTCTCCACTTCAGTGGGAAGAATTAACATCAAAAGACATAAAATGCTTTCAGATTCTTCAATAAGATAATAGCATGAGAACCCGGAGCTCCACCATGATGAACTCTCACTACAGAGGTCAAGGGCTCTCATTTACTAACCAAGAACTACTAGGTCTGATCTCACATATAGCTAAGAAGGCCACTGAGCCTCTGGCATCCCTAGCTCTATATGCCAGCTTGCATGCATAAAAGCTATGCCATAGAACTAAATAATTTGCAGCGTCCTTTCACTGGGTAGCTATTATGATAGACCAAGATCTGGGCCACAGATGAGGGTTTCTCATCTCAATAGTGATCCTCTCACTTGATCCCACTCTTGAAGAAGGAACTTAAGCTTGCTGCAACAAGAAATCATGCCTAAACGAAGGTATGCAACTGGAGAAGCTTAGAGTCCAAACATGAAACTAAGCTGAAGGACTCTGCACACAGCACCCGACCCTTGAATAGTCTGCCGTTTCACTTCCCGAGTGAATGAGAAAAACTCCCTGACACACATACCAAGTGACTTGTCAAGGTTAAACAAACTGCTAATTATTAGCTTAGAATTGAATTTGAACTAGTTACTAACAGTCAAGGGAGATGACAACTCAGAAAACAGAGGCAAAGACAGTGACTCAGAACAAGCATGCCATAAATCCACACAGGGTGAGCTAAGGACCGGCCTCCAGGCTCTCTGCTCTACCCCAGCACGGCAGGAAGGGGAAAAGTAAAAATGGTACTTGTCTCTATCTGACAACACATCTGACTAGAAAATTACAAAATCCAGAAGCTCTGCGTCAGCCAGTGTCTCTGTGAACAAGGACAAGGTTGTTCTAAAGCTAATAAGAAAAGACTCTTTCAGGGGCCAATGTAACTTTGGAATACATGTTTGTATATGTACATGTGTGTATATGTAGACATATGTGTGTATATGTGTGTGTATTACAAAAACCTAAGAAAACAAAAAAAAATTAATTTTCCAAAAGAGCAAAATAGGAGAAACCACATTCCCTATGACATAATAAGATATCGTGAGCCCAGAGAAAGAGCAGAAAAGTCAAGAGAACAGAATAGAAAAAAAAATGCAGAAATAGCCCAATTACTATCAGACAAATGAAAATGGCAATTCAACAGGGAAGGGACAGTTCACAGCCATCTGAACTACATCAACTGGAAATGTGTCAACAAAAACAAACCCAAAACCCTCAGTGCAATAGACAGTGTACAAAACCTGAGCTCCAAATGGACCTTGGGTTTCAAGGTAAAGGTACAGTTTCTAAGCAGGATCACTGAGAATCCTCAGGGCCAGAGGTAACAAGAGTTCTTATGTATCAGAGGCATAATCTGTAGGAAGAATAACAACTAATAAATAATATTCCAGGGCTGGAGAGATGGCTCAGCGGTTAAGAGCACTGACTGCTTTTCCAGAAGTCCTGAGTTCAATTCCCAGCAACCACATGGTGGCTCATGACCATCTGTAATGGAATCGGATGCCCTCTTTTGGTGCGTCTGAAGATAGCTACAGTGTGTGTATATATATATATATATATATATATATATATATATATATATATATATATAATCAAAAATATATAATATTTCATCAAATCAAATTTTTCTGCCCTGTTTAAAAAAAAAAGCCCAATGAAAGAATGAAAAAGATGAATTACATGCTGAAAGAAGTAGTGTCAAATGAGATAACTGGGAAAGTCCTTGTGCGTAGAATACATAAATAACTCAACAGCCAGTCACAGGAAGGCAGGGTAGCTCAGTGGAGAACAATCTCGGCTTTACCAAACCTGGGGTCCTGAGCTCAGTATCTGGGAGCCACTTGGTGGAAAGAGAAAATGGATTCCCTCTGAACTCCACAGGCAAGTACACACACACACACACACACACACACACACACACACGCGACCACTTGTATGGCTAGTGAACTCAAGTAAGTTCTCGCATGTGCGCCAGCATGGCTTCCTTGGTTATGAGAACACTGTAGAGTTGTATAAGTTGTTAACAAGCAGGCAGGCGGGTGTCTATAGACTCAGCCAAGAGTACACTGGAGTCTCATGCTCATTCCTCGGCAACCCCCTCTAACTATAACCATGTCAAAGTGCGATCCCATAAAGTCCTTTACAGATAGCACGAGGAAGAGTCATAGTTTACTGCATGCTCTACAAGCCAGAGAGGAATGCTAAGGAATTAGGGTCACATTTTATTTTTTTCACATTTACAGTTGGAGAGAATGGCAAACTATGCAGACGAAAAATTCCCTTCAGACAAACCCGATATTCACGTAGGAAGAGGAAGAATTTCCTCCTACACATCATCATGAAAGGAATATTCCAACTGAATTCAGTCTATCGGCAACCCTAGAAAGTCTCTCTCTGTTGCTGCATGGCAAGCCAGGGCCTTTCTATCCTGGACAATCTCTCGGTCATTTTCATGAGCACATCCTAACACTAGGGGGTGCTCTTTCTGATACGATGCTTCACAGCTAAGGTCAAACTGCCTTTACCAGGAGGCTTAGTGAATTGAGGTTAAACAGACTCAGGGTTGGGCTCTTCCGTTCTTGCTCTGCCGCTCCAGCGCTTCATGGTTTATGGTCTTGGATTCCCCACTCCTTGGACACAGATGCATTGATTCTTAAGACCTCCAGCTGCATGGGAGATACCCAGCCAACCTCACAGACATGCAAGAGGACCTGAGCTCACTTAGGGCTTTGGGTGACAGCTTCCGCTAATCAAGAGGCATTCCCTTCGTTTGTTCTGTACCTACAGTCAGGACTAAGTGTCAAAATGCCATGAATACCATCAAATACCACCCTCCCATTTCAACTCAATTTTAAGAGTATTATTGCCACACACACATACACACACACACACACACACACACACATAAACACATGGATTTATTTGTTTGTTCGTTGGTATCTAGAGGGGAGTGTTGAGCCAGTCCACACCTGGGGAACTTGCTGGGTATATATATATAGGATCTCAGCTCCCATATGGTATATAGCTCTCACACAGCCAGTAATCTGAGACACTGACTTCAAAGCTGTGGGTCAGTGTAGACTAGAAGTCTGTTTTAGAGCTCAGAAACGTGAGCAAAGAACTTTCCTCTCAAAGGGCTGAATGTATTTTCCAACAGCCATGTGCAAACTGAAGACCTTGCTCACGGGTCCAAAAAAATTGAGCCCCACAGCAAGCTCGTAAAATACAAGTGTTTGGAATGGAACCATCATCCGGCCAACTTACGTGGAACTGGTCTGAGGCTGTTCAAACGCTTCTTTTGGAATCTTAAGGCCCGGGTTTCGCTTCTTGCCTACGGGGAAGGACATAAGGAAAAAGTTAAAGTTCACCTTACCGCAAAAGAGCGAGGGAAGAGACTTCCCAAGCAAAGGGAGAAAGTCAGCAAAGGCTCGGAATACATCTTGCTAAGGGAGCAGCCAGTCAGGGCCAGGGGCCAGGGCACCACACAGCTTCTCAGAGGCAATTTGGGGCCAGAAATAGCAATGCCTTAGACCCAGGTGAGCGTATCATAGTGGAAATGTCCATTCTTGCTGGGAGTATGCCAGCAAACACTTGCCTGCATGATCCCCAGCGCTGAAGAAGAAATGTCAGCTCTTTTGCTAAAGAGGTGGAGCCTTCCTACTCACTGAGACAACTGTCACAATACCTTCTTTGGCTGTTCCTTTATACAGTAACTGTGATGGCAGAGGACACTGAGTCTAAGGTGGGACATTTTGGTTGTTTATTTGTTTCCGTTCTAACTGCAAGAAAATGTAGTCACCTTGATCCTAGTTTTCTAAATCGGAGAGAAGTTGATAGATGTGATGGTGGAAGTGAATACAAAACACTTCTCGAAGCTGAGTCATGGTGGCACATGCCTTTAATCCCAGCACTGGGACAGAGGCAGGTGGATCTCTGAGTTCGAGGCCAGCCTGGTCTACAGAGTTCCAGGATGGCCAGGACTACACAGAGAAACCCTGTCTCAAACAAACAAACAAACAAACAAACAAACAAACGATTCCTCTGCTCTTCTATCTATACACATCCTTTGGCTGTCACTGAGAGGCTGAAACACTGAAGAGAGTCTGATTAACTACTGGGAGCATGCAATGATACATTGACTCTGCTCTAAAAGGACTAGGTGCATGCAAAATGATACATTGACTCTGCTCTAAAAAGGATTAGCAGAACAGCCGGGATCCTGCCTGGAGGTTATCACCCTCTGTGGGGGTCCAGATGGGAACTCTGCTGTTGCTCATCCCTGGGCTGAAACTACAGGAGTGTTTGGCTCAGGCACCTTTGCTGATGAGTCAAAAAGACCAGACTAGGAAATGTCAGCTTAGGAACCATGTGGGGGAAATCAGTCATGTTAAGGACCTGGGAGTCTCTTCCTAGATGTAGATAGCAGGTATCTGAGTTTGGCAGAAGTCGAAACAAAGATGGAATCTTTCCTCCTCTCCCCTTTGTATTCCAAGTGGATGCATCAGTGCTGATACAAGCCCTGGATGAGATCCTAGTAAACCTTAAGGCATAACATAACTTAAGAAATGCATGGTTTCTGCATGCAAATGAACTCCGTGGCATCTTCAGCATCACAGAACGGGCACTGACATCACAGCATGTGTGCTGAGGTCTCTGGACACCCGGCATGGAGCTCTTCCCACTATTCTATCAGGGCAAATGTATAGAAGCGGTCAGAGGAGTGAGATGCAGGAACACGGAATTGTGAGTTTAAAAATCACCAGGTTATTTCTCTGACCAAATGACCTACAGACCGTCCTTTTTCAGAAGATTCCTTTTTTAATTTTACCGGTGTGAGTGCTTTGCCTGCGTGTATGTCTGGGTGCCACATGCATGCCATGTCTGAGGAGGCCAGAAGGCATTCATTGTATTCCCCCTGGAATTGGAGCTACAGACTTTTGGAAGCCACCTCCTGGATGTTCAGAATAGAACACAGGTCCTCTAGAAGAGCAGAGAGTGCTTTTAACCAAGAACTGGCTTTTAACTCTCAGGCTCCAGGGTTGTAAAATCCAGAATAACATCAATATTTACTTCTCTAAACTAAATGTAAGAATCAAACCAGACAGGACATGTGAAAAATATTGAGCCAAAGAACCCTTCCAGTATGATCATATAGAGAAGCAATCTATGTGTCTTATTTAAAAAAAAAAAAAGTAAGAAATCCATGACTAAGACGGGTTATGTTATTAGAACCCTAAGACCGAGTATAATTGAGCTTTTTCTAAGTATTCTTTCAAAAATTCAGTACCTAGATCAACTCAGCAGGCAGTATAGAGGCAATGGTAGTCAGTAATCAGCACAAAAAAAGCCTTTGGGGAGCATCTTTTAGTAAACGGCTTTTCTCAACTATCTCTTCATTTCTTTCAAGCGATCTAGAAGAATCAGTCAGTGTACATCATTTCTCCCTCCCCCTGAATCTCAGAGGCCACTCAGCACATATTTATCAAGGTAATCAGCCCTATACAATGTGGGCTGACAAAGTATAGAACTTTTCACTGTACTGCTGGGTGGCTATGTCTGACGCTGAGATCCCAGATACACGGATGGCTTAACTCTGAGGAGCCCCATCCAAGAGTCTCGGCCACAAGACAAGGAGATGCAAATGGAGAGGAGTCACTCCAGGGAGGAACCAGATGCCCTCCTTCAAATCGGGACAAATGGCTAGCGACACAAGCAAAGAGGTAATCAGAAAAGCACAGCAAATATCACAGCAAATACCACCACCTTAGGGTCCTCCCAAATGAAACAAAAGTAAATATAGCCTGCCTGGAGTAAGGGCTCCCAGTGGTCATTGGAGGAAATCTTAGACAGAAGTTATTCGTCCTCACTGCTAACTTGGGTCCTACATGTCAGGTGTGAGGAACGATCAGTTTAAATTTAGAGGAAAATCACCATTTAAAAAGTTTAATACACCAGGAGGGATGCTTAAGCAGCAACCAGTTATGACACCATAAGGCAATAAATTATCAACACATCCATTCAAAGACAGAAAGACCGGGAGGAAGGAAGTGAGCAATGAAGGAAGAGAAGGGGGTGGGGAGAGATCTTTGGGGACAGAAACCCAAAACAGAGCAGATGACCAAAACAATAACACAGCCTGCCTGTGGTTCTCCCCCAACTTCCCAAGTACACCCAGCACCTCACACCACTCTGCCCCGGAATTTGCAGCCTCTAGTCTCCTCTGACATCCCACTCTCTATAAGTTAGACATTTTCACAGTGTTCAAAGTTTTCACGAGTATAAATTTTCAAACCATTCAACCCCTGACAGCAACCAGAACAAACCTCAGGAGACAGAGCAGCCGAACATCACTTAGAAAAGTGTCCTCTTTTCTTAAAGATGTAAACCAAGGCACTTGAAAACCACACACATCTCTACCACCTTCCAGAACTTACTTGACCATCTCCAGAAGCTTCGTTGGCTTCCAGGAGGCCTGCAAAGCTGCAAACTGCAAAGCTGGCAGAAGGAATCCCAGCAGAAGCCATCCTTTGCTAAGCTCCAAAGCCGGCACGCTTCAGCTGGAGGCAAAAAAAAAAAAAAAAAAGCAGGCTCCGCCTCCTGCTCTTGTGCGGTAGCAAAACTCCACAGAGTTCATTGTTCCAGGGCAGTGGAAGCCACTCAGGGAGGCAGAAGGTTAGCATGCCCATTCAGACACCCAGGGGTGGCATTGATCATTAACCAGCCCAGCAGTTATAAATGGGAGCCCAGTGCTTTTGATAAATAGCTCTTTCATTTCCTAACAGAAAGAAAAACAATAGGTGGTCGCTTTCCAGCTGTGTTTATTTCAGGGCAATCTGTTCCCTCAAGGAGGCTGCCAACACCTCGTGCTCACATTTAACACTGGAGCTGGAGGGGGAGGGGGGGGGGGACGGGGGGGGGGGCGGGGGGGGCGGGGCGGGGGGGGGAACACGAAGGAGAGAGATGAATAGCAAAGTTAAGTGTCCAAGAACGTTAATCGACCTTTCCTTTGATAATCCAAGCCAGAACTTGTTTAAAGTCAGAAAATGGGCTTTACCTTAAGTGAGAAGAGAATACAGGGATTCTCAGAGGGAATCTTGTCTGTTTCTTGTGTGCCCTTTCCTTGGTACAGACTGGAAAAGGGGAGCCAGCCTGACTGCACACACACACACACACACACACACACACACACACACACACACACACGACACACACCACACACCACTCACACACACCACACATACACACACAGTGTTTCATCAGCATGCGCACGCAAATGTGTGTTTATGCGTATGTACGTGTGCGTGCATGTTTGGGGGGGGGGGAGTGTCTCGGAGAACAGTACCCTCCCAGCACACACCTTGGCTACATTCATCTTTAAACCAAAGCCAGGTCATGCGGATTCAGAGGCAAAATAGTACTGGGATGAGAAAGAAATTTTTAGAAAGAAAAAAAAAATTACTAGGCCACATAGAAGCATCCTAGCATCGAGTGTACATAAAATGATGGGGTACAAATGAGGTCCCCGCCCAGTGCCCGCTCGGTGGGGGTAAGCACAAAGGCCTTTTCTGATGTGTCTCATTACATAAAATACAGGGCTATGCTCTGGTGCCAACCCAAACAGCATGCAGCCCCACGCGGCTGGCAGAAGGTGCCACCAAGAGATAATCGGGTGTCTCAGAATTTGTCAGTGCCACTGAAGGCTGGCAAGCATGACTCTGGGGGTCTGCGACTACTGTCATGGCTTCCCAAGAGGAAGAACTGCAGGTCACCGGTGCCAAGTTTACTTTTTCTATCGTGTTTCCTGGTGTGAATGGGACTTCTAGCCAAGTTCCTGGGGACCTGGAGCCCTTGGCTGCCCTCTCCCAACAACTTGCATCTGGCCTCCTGTTCCAAGTGTATCTGGCAACAAAGCTCACAGAAAAGTGTCATTAGGTGCCATTAAACTACAAGGATCATATGCAAATCGGCTAACGGAGCCCAGAGGAGGCAGGGGGTGCAGAGGTAAAGCTGCCTTTACACAAGCCACTAGGAAGAGGACAAGGAGCCCCAACCAACACAACTCCACAAACCACATGCTGTTGCACATCACTAAGTCTCGGCACGGAGGGCAAAATCTCAGGTGGGTGGGAGATTACACAAAGTTTAGAGAAGAAAAATTGGAAAGCTCGTTTGAAAACTTAGAATCATGTTAATTAAGAAGGCAGAATGAATCTCTTAGCAGCTCACCTGTCCCTACATGGTCCCCTCTACAGGGAGAGCTCCAGGTGCTAGCAGATTCAACCTTCTGAATTCAGCACATCCATGGAAACCCCACAGAACCTCCCAAGCCCTTCCCCAGTTCTGTGAAATAGGTCTCGCAACTACCATTCATTCGCTGTCCTCAACGTATTACCTCCGTGCTTTTAAGTTCACGTTTGCCTATTACTGACTTACTGTCTGTCTGTCTTCCCCTCAAGAGCGTAAGTTCCACAGCAGCAGCAAAAATTCTGTCCAGTGCCCTTCATCATAAATATCTGTTTACTGAATGGTCATTATCCTTTTTGTGGCTGTTTGAACAGAGCAAACCACAGAGAGGCATGGGAGGGGGAAGAAAGAAGGAAGGGAGGGAGGTAGGGAGGGAAGTGGGAGGGAGGGGAGAGAGGTAAGAGAAAGGGAAGAAAGAAAAGGAGGAGAGAGAGAGAAGATAGAAAAGGAGGAAGGAGGGAAGGAAGGGAGGGGGAGGAAGGAAAGAAAGGAGGTAAGAAAAGGAAGGAGAGAAGAAGGGAGGAAAAGAGGAGTGAAGGAAGATGAAAATGATAAGGGAGAGGCAGAGGAGGGGGAAGGGAAGGGTCCTTTGAGCACCCAGTCTCCACAGGCACTGACAGAGTTCTTTAAATACACTGTGTCAGTTGAGTCTGTGAGTGGCGTGGTGTGGCTGTCTATCAGCTCCAGTTTGTTTCCTGGAACTTTCTTTAGGATCACACTGCAACTGAGTAGCAGAACTGGTGTCTTGGTTTATTTTCCTGTTGCTGTGATAGCAGAGCTGAACACCAGCAAATTAAGAGAAAGGCCTTGTATCAGCTCACAGTTCAAAGTACAATCCACAGTAATGGGGAAGTCCGGACAGCAGGAGCTTGAAGCAGCTGGCCACATTGTAGCAGTTAGAAGAGAGCCACAAAGACATGTAAGCTATTGCTTGCTCACTGTCTCTGTTTTATGCAATACAGGTTCTCTTGCCCAGTTGATAGCCTGATCCACAATTGGAATGGTTCTTCCTACAGCCATATAATGGAATCAAGATAGTCCCTTAATAGAATACCCAGGGTCCATTTCCCAGGAGACTCTGAATCATGCTATGTTGACAGTTACCACAATCCATCACAACTAGGATTTGAAATATGGTCTCTTTTTTCCCCTCCATTAATTTATTTATTTATTCACTTTACATCCGGATAGATAACAGCCCTCCTCTCCTCCTAGTCCCCGCCTCACGTAGCCCCTCCCTCACCCTCCCCTCCCCTTCTACAATCTTAAAGATGAGTCCTCTTCATTTGGCTTTTTCTTTTCTTTTCATATTTCCCTCCCTCCTTTCCATATCTATACTTTAAAAAAATTTTTTTTTTAAAAATATAACGTTAGCAGAATGTGTTCTCATAGGCACCTTGTGACTTCCAACGACATCCTCGGAGCTCCTTCCCTTGTGTGACTTGTGCTAAAATTACATTTCTCAACAGCTCATACAACGTGAACCCCAGTCAGTGTGCCCACCAACAATGGGAGCAAGTCCAAATCTATAGACTCAGGATTTCTAAGAGTGTGACCTCAAAACTAACTCTCTCTCTCTCTCTCTCTCTCTCACACACACACACACACACACACACACACACACACAAACACACACAGTTTCTATTTCTCTCACACACATTCACATATTCTCTATCTTTCTCTGTCATACACACAAAAACACACATTTTAAGCTCCACAGTAACTTAGATTCCAGCCAGGGTCGAGAACCACTTGCCCAGCATAGAGTAAGTCTAGATAAAGTATTTCAATCTCACCATTTCTCACCTAATAAATGCTAAAACCCCTGTCCTCCTAGGCACCTGATACTTCCCCTACAACCAAGTAAGTTGTAAGAGTTGAAAAATTAAATTCCTGGAGGCTGGAGAGATGATTCAGGTGGTTAAGAGCACACATGGCTCTTCTAGAAGACCAAGGTTCGTAGCCAGGCAGTGGTGGTGTGCACCTTTAGGGCCAGCACCAAGGAGGCAGAAGCAGGAGAATCTCTGAGTTTGAGGCCAGGCTGGTCAACAGTGTGAGTCAGAAAAGCCAGGCCTACACAGAGAAATCCTGTCGGGGAAGAGGGAGAGAGGGAGAGAGGGAGGGAGGGAGGGAGAGATTAAAAGAAACCTAGAGAATCCAGTTCCTAGCACCCATATCAGCCAGCTCATAGCTGCCTATAACTCCTTCTCCAGAACAGATAATACCCTCTTCTGGACTCCTTGGGCACTGCCCTCTTATGCACGTACCTACCCAAAGGCACGCTAATTACAATCAAAAATAATAAAATAAATCTTTTTTAAACAACTAAATTCAAAGTTAAGTTCCTCACTGTGCTAACTGAGTCGCTGAACTGAAACTGGCAATAATTCACTAAAGTAGACATAACAAGGTGTAAAATTCATTACTATACAAATTCTGCTTTGCAGGAGTCAGCAGATTGGAAATTCCAATATTACAATAGCTGTGAACTTACGTTGCACTCTGAAGGAGAGAGCAGGGAAGTCAGACACAGAGAAAAAAAAAATGCCTCACAGAGAAAGTGGAGCTATGGGTAGGTAGCCTTTAATAACTGACTTAGGGGTACATGAGAGCTCACTGTTGTGATGGTGAATCTCAGCTGTCCTCTTGGCTGGATTTCTAATCAACTAAAAGAAGCATCCCTTATCAATTCCTTAGCTGACACCAGAACCCAGCTTCTTGGGTGAAACGAAGGACCAAAGTTCTCCAGGAGTCCTCCAGACCATCACTGCAATCCAGGTACTACAGAGGCGCTTGCCCCAATGGACAGAGCGGCTACCCGATTCTCATCCTCTCATGCATCATCCAGCTAGACTACCTAGCCCATATCCTGTAAACCAATCTAATCTAGAACCCCTGTAAGGTATATTTATTCTGTGAGTTCTTCTCCTCTAGAGAACCCTGACTGATAAGCATCTTCACCACCCCCCACCATCGCTGGGATAATCTTGTGCACTGTATAAAGGTTGTCTTTGCTTTATTCACATGATTTCTGTACCAGCAGAGTGTGTTAAGTACTGTCCCGACTTTGGTATTGCTATTCTAGTTGCTCAACACCTGCTCCATACTTTGTAAACATTCTTCCCCGTCAGCTTCTGGTTGGTTTAATAAAGATCTGATGGCCTATAGCAGGAGAGAAGGGGAAAGGTGGGACATCCAGGCAGAGATAGGAACTCTGGGAAAGAGCAGGCATCGGGAGATTCACCAGCCAGAACTGGAGGAAGTCGGATGTACCGGGAAGAAAGAGAGGTAACTGGCCATGTGTGGAATGTGGATTAGTATAAGCGAGTTATTAATCTACACAAGCTAGTTGAGAGCAAGCCTAAACTATAAAGCCTAAGCAGTCATAAATAAATATAAGTCTCTGTGTCGTTATTCAGAAGCTGGGTGTCAAGACAGACCATCGATCATCATCACTACTACCACCACAATCTCCATTACTACCATAGCACCATTATTACTCTTACCATCATCATCAACACCATCACTATCATCATCACCACCAGCAGCAGCAGCATCCTCAAACATCATCACCATCACCATATTGTGTCCCATAAACAAGCATGCAATTAATACCATGAGTTTCAACTCAGAAGTACTAAATGGAAAAATACTGGAGGAGCATCAGACACATGGTGGGCAAAAGAAGCTCAACGGTGTGCTACAGGGAAATGGAAAGAACTGACAGTAGAGAACGATGAACAAAGCAGACAAGGAAACAAGAAAACGGAGGGGAAAGAAGGTAGCCAGGTAGACAGGGAATCATGGTCCCGTCAGAGAGTACGTCGATATGTGAGCGCCCAGAATGCTGCTCTTACAGTTCCCTGCGCTGGGGCACTTTTTTTTAAAGACTTGGTGCGTTTAAAGTATTTTCTGTCTTGTTAGCATTTTGGCGCTGACCACATGCTCTCTCGAAACAGCCCAAATATAAATCCCGGCAAGGCTCTCTCTACTTGCGGTCTAGAGTCAGTGCGAAGGGAGGAGGCTGGCAGGAGCCATGTGGGGAACCCCCATTGCATGGCTACATCTTCCTTATTTAGGGGCTACTCCGTTCACGAGCCATTATCAAAAGAAAGTGTTGAAAAACAGCGCTCTGAAAGGAAAATACGGAAACAGATTGGGAGGAAATTTAGGGATGTGGTTATCTTTTCAAAATGCACCCTGAATTTTGAAAGAGTTTTAGACAGGTTCATTTTTATGTTGTTTGTTTTGTTTTGTTTTGTTTTGTTTTTTAGATATAAACCCTGAAATGCTTACAATGGTGCGCTTCAAAGAATTGCTTCAAAATAATGTGGACGACCGGAGAGACAGGCAAACTGGAGATAAAAGTGAAAAAGGAGTGGCCATGAGCTGGTAACTGTTGAAGCTTGGTGATGAAGGCTCATTAGAGTATGTTACTTTTAAGTGTGTCTGAAGTGTATCAAAATGTTTATAACAATGAAATTGCGTGGCTCATTAGAGTACCTTACTTTTGAGTGTCTCTGAAATGTATCAAAATGTAAATAACAATGAAATTGCCCTCCCCTGTGTGGTCTCCATGCCCTAAGGCAGGAGCAGGCTTTCCTCTTCCTCCATGAGTAGGTCAGTACCTCAATGCCCAGAGCACTTAGCCTGTGCTGGGGCAAAGCAGGGGGGGGGGGGATTTATTAAATAAATTGGATAAATGGGCAGGAAAACCATAAGATGACATCCAGCCCTTTCTGTGGGTCTATGGTACAGTCTGTAATATCTCATGCTCCCTGACAAGACGGTAAAGAAATAGTAGTAAGAAAATTTGGCAGTACCTTTCAATCCTAACTCACACTCTCCAGCTAAAACAAACAAACAAACAAACAAACAAACAAACAAACGCAAACTAATCCTTTGCCCTGTCATGATCTGCATAGGGAGACCAGGCATTGGTAAGAGTCTGGTTTTCAAAATGCATCCTGGTAACAGACCACAACAGTTTATCTTTTATTCAGCTATGGATTTCCCTGGCTTCCTGCTTCACTTAATGGTGGCATGTTTTCTTAGGGCTCCAAGATGCCCAACTTCACAGGAAGGACTCCTGGAAAGCCACAGATCTGAACTATGAGATTCTCTGGAAAGAGAAAGCCAATCTAATCTATAAAAGCAAATTAGTTATTTTCGACGTGGTTCGCTTTGTACTAGTAAACTAATATTTCAATAGCATTTCAGAGTCTCATGTAGGCCTTAATGGGAACATTACTCAGTCCTATAGAAAAACAGAAGCCTTCAGTCTGTACTCCTGAATGAGTCATGATCACTGTAATGAACAAATATCACTTCAGGCAACGTCATAGCTCAGTGTGTCAGAAGAAGTCACGTCCTCTAGTCTTGGGCAATAAGTCTAGAAACTGTTTTGGGTAGTCACCTTCAGACATGTAAACCAGTTCATCTCCAAGACTGAACACAAGCAAAAAAGCACACTGTAAGAACAGTCCTCTACTCTCTATATGATCACAGGGACAAGTGAAAGATATAGATAGGTTCATATATGCTCCCCTAGTGTCTCATACGTAGTGCTACCTAAAGATTATCCCCAATATGGTTACAGTGTCTAGTCAAAAATCTAAGGGCTAGAGAGATGGTTTATTCCTAAAGAGCTCTCCATGTTTGGTTCCCAGCAGCCACATGGTGACTCAGAACCATCTGTAACTCCAGTTCCAAGGGTTATAACATGCCCACCTCTAGCCTTCAAGGGCACTGCATTCACAATGCACAGGCATACACTGACACAAAATAATGATGTATACAAATTTTATTTTTTCAATTTTAAATATATATGCACATACAAAAGCATATGTATATTTTTAAACATATATATGCACATACAAATATATGTACAATATATATATATGCAGATGGTTTATTTAATTATTCCTGGATATAATAGTCTTATAAGATCTCCTTTACATTGTGAGTTTTTTGTCTTTTGTTTTGTTTTGTTTTTTTATCTTCGGTGTATGAGAGTTTTGCCTGAATGCCTGGTTCCTGCAGAGGTCAGAAGAGGGCATCAGCACCCCTAGAACTAGACTTACAGATATTTGTGAGCCACTATGTGTGGTCTGAGAACTGAATCCAGGTCCTCCAAATGAGCAGTTAGTGCTCTTAGCCAGTGAGACATCTCTTAACACTACACTGCACATTTTTAATGTATTGACTATCACTGACGTTACTAATGGGAAACTAGACATTCTTACTATTAGAGAGCAGGATGAAGGTTTGAGGGAGGTACTCCAGATTTATGTTGGGGGGGGGGGCAATGATTTTTAAATCTTCAAAAAAGTTGTTATATGCAGTAAATTGGAATACAGCTTAATAAGACCCTGTTTTTAAAAGGGGTGGGCTTAGGAGGGGCCAATAGAAAAGGACTCATTAGCTCTGAGAACTTGAGAGCTTCATCCTTACAGTGGGACTAGCAGCACCCACTACAGCAGATTGAAGGCAGCTAAGCAACATTTGTACTGACACTGGATACACAGAAGCTGGAAAATTAAAAGCTGAATTACCAAGCAAGCTACACTGCTGTTCTGTGGTTGGTACTGTGTTGTGAACAAATGGCTGTTCATGAGAAAACGTGGTTAAACACGTTTGAATTTCTTAGGAATTTATTATATGTAACATGATGTCTTCAGTAGTCCCCATGACTTATTTAAGGATCACAGCAACTCCATGAGGGGTTATTTCTACTATTTCAAGGACTCGGTCCAGGTACATAGAGCTTCTACACATACAGAAAATTGGCTTTCCCATATAACACAATTGCATTTAGTGTTTCATCTGAAATTGTTCTTCATCACGTGGCTACTTGTGGGAGGCTTGTGGCTGAGCTGTGTCTGTGCTATATATAAACCCCAGGATCCACAGAAAACTGTTGTGGAGAAGGACACGGTTCGGATTTTCTGCTTCTCTCACATGGCTTCTCCAGATACTACGTGCAGGTCATAAAGATGTTTGCCAGGAGCTGGAGGACACGACCAAGGTCTGCCAAAAGGCTCTAGACTCAGTACAAAAAATTAAGCCATCTACTCCCATGGGCTATGCTCAAGATATTTTAACCTTTCTGGACTTTAGTATGTCCCATCCCATCCTCCCTCAGCCCCAAGGCAAGGATGGAAAACATTTGGTCAATCAACCAGGTAACTGGCTCAAAAATTGATGCTCTGGTATTTCAGAGGAGTACTTTATCAACTTCACAGATAAGGTCACAAGGATGACTGCACTTGAGCAGCCAGCCCTATGGCATTTCTACTGGACTCCGCACCCTCTCCCTGAGGGTGTTCTGATGATGTTGGTAAGCCTGCCGGTCTGTCCAACATAAATTACTTTAGCAGGAAAGTAGGTGAATATTTGAAAGCCGGGTCTGTGATTGGTGATTGCAAGTTGCTGAGTCTTGGGGATGTTTCTGTGTCCTGTGTATCCTGTGAGCTCAGAGTCCCAAGGGGCTCTGGTCTCTTAATGGATGTGATGATTGCCTTATCCTGCAGCAATCTCCATCTACCTGGACCTTCTGGGTTCCTGTTCATGGAGTCAATTGTCCCAGAACAGACTAAACACCCAGGGTCACTATCACTATCACATCTGGCTTTATGGTGGACACTCAGAATAAAATAAACAGACTAAACAAAAGGGATTTCAGTGACCCTGCCACCCTCTTGGTGCATTTGTAAGCAGGAAGATTGCCTAATTCTCCCTAAGAAGATTCCCCATTCCTAAAAACAAACAAACAAAAATAAAAACACCCTTTCACCAATTAATGTTCTCACTGTTCCCAGCACCCACCATGGTTTGGGGGCTCCAGGTTAGTGCCCCAGAAAACAACTGAAAAATGACTTTTTCAGGGTGGTTCCTTCATCCCTCATCTATACGTCAACTGAGAACAGATGAGACACATTCTCGATTTAAGTTCAACACGAGGCTCTTTGTGAGTACCTTCACTGAGGCTTCATTGAAGGGGAAAATCTGCAGACCTGGCGAAACCACAAATTACATACAAGAAATCAGAGAACATAGTGGTGAAGAAAAAACATAAAGATATAAAGAGAGTCTAGATGCTTGATCTTTTTTGTACGTGTGTTACTTTATAGTTTTATATATATTACTGTATATATATAATTGTATAAATATACATATATAAATATAATATAGAATATTAGAAACATTTATATTTAATGGAAGCATCATATATATGATATATCATGAATATATATGTGTGCTTGTATACATATATGCATTTATATATATATAAATCCATCATCCACAGATGATGGATAGTGAAAATGTGGTAAATATACACAGAAGAGTATTACTCAATCCTAAAGAATGAAGTGACGTCATTTTCAGGAAAATGGACAGACCTGGAGATAATGTTACATGGAACAGACCAGACTCAGACAAACACCATGTTTCCTGTCCTGTGCATAATCTAAAATTAAAATGACGTGAAGTAGAAGGAGACTATCAGTTGGGGGGGGGGGGGGAATAAAGGAAGATGGGTATAGTCAAAGCATATTATATATATGAGTGAAATGTTATAATAAAACTTACTATTAAGTGAAATTAAAAATAGGATATATAAATGAAGTTTTAAAAATCAGAAATTAAAAAAAAAAAAATTGGCTGAGTCAGGAGTATCTCCCAGTCAGTAAAGAGCTTGGGAAACAAACAAATTCAGTTCCTGCACCTGCATAAAAGCCAGGTACAGATACAGTGCAGCAAGCATCTGTAAGATGCAGATACAGTGCAGCAAGCATCTGTAAGATGCAGATACAGTGCAGCAAGCATCTGTAAGATGCAGATACAGTGTAGCAAGCATCTGTAAGATGCAGATACAGTGCAGCAAGCATCTGTAAGATGCAGATACAGTGCAGCAAGCATCTGTAAGATGCAGATACAGTGCAGCAAGCATCTGTAAGATGCAGATACAGTGCAGCAAGCATCTGTAAGATGCAGATACAGTGTAACAAGCATCTGTAAGATGCAGATACAGTGCAGCAAGCATCTGTAAGATGCAGATACAGTGCAGCAAGCATCTGTAAGATGCAGATACAGCAGCAAGCATCTGTAAGATGCAGATACAGTGCAGCAAGCATCTGTAAGATGCAGATACAGTGCAGCAAGCATCTGTAAGATGCAGATACAGTGCAGCAAGCATCTGTAAGATGCAGATACAGTGCAGCAAGCATCTGTAAGATGCAGATACAGTGCAGCAAGCATCTGTAAGATGCAGATACAGTGCAGCAAGCATCTGTAAGATGCAGATACAGCGCAGCAAGCATCTGTAAGATGCAGATACAGTGCAGCAAGCATCTGTAAGATGCAGATACAGCGCAGCAAGCATCTGTAAGATGCAGATACAGTGCAGCAAGCATCTGTAAGATGCAGATACAGTGTAACAAGCATCTGTAAGATGCAGATACAGTGCAGCAAGCATCTGTAAGATGCAGATACAGTGTAACAAGCATCTGTAAGATGCAGATACAGTGCAGCAAGCATCTGTAAGATGCAGATACAGTGCAGCAAGCATCTGTAAGATGCAGATACAGTGTAGCAAGCATCTGTAAGATGCAGATACAGTGCAGCAAGCATCTGTAAGATGCAGATACAGTGTAACAAGCATCTGTAAGATGCAGATACAGTGCAGCAAGCATCTGTAAGATGCAGATACAGTGCAGCAAGCATCTGTAAGATGCAGATACAGTGCAGCAAGCATCTGTAAGATGCAGATACAGTGCAGCAAGCATCTGTAAGATGCAGATACAGTGCAGCAAGCATCTGTAAGATGCAGATACAGTGCAGCAAGCATCTGTAAGATGCAGATACAGTGCAGCAAGCATCTGTAAGATGCAGATACAGTGCAGCAAGCATCTGTAAGATGCAGATACAGTGCAGCAAGCATCTGTAAGATGCAGATACAGTGCAGCAAGCATCTGTAAGATGCAGATACAGTGCAGCAAGCATCTGTAAGATGCAGATACAGTGCAGCAAGCATCTGTAAGATGCAGATGCAGTGTAGCAAGCATCTGTAAGCATCAGGAAGCAGAGACAGGAGGATTTCTGGGGCTACCTGGCCATCTGGGATAGAAAAATGGGTGAGTTTCCCATTCATTGGGAGACTGCATTTCAAAAAGATAGAGGAATACACCTGATTTTGATTTCTGGCCTTCATGTACATCAGCACCTGCACACAATGTGAATGCATGCATACACACATACACATACACACACACACACACACACACACACACACACACACACACACATATGACGTGGTCATGTGCTAATGAACAGGGCATGAGCAAATGTTCAGCAGAAGGGTAGGCTCTGGGAAAGTAATTGCTTTACAAGAAGGAAAGGCATGATACTACAAAATGTCTGAAATGGGCAGATGGGCCAGCTAAAGAGTTTCATGTGACACGGTACCCAGTCCTCCTACGAGGAAGCAGGAGGTGCTACATGAGAGGCAGAGGAGAAAAGTCGAATGGGTGGCCATGCTGCTAGCACAGAGAGCAGCTGGGCCCTAAGACGTCCTCAGTTCTCCTACAAGCCTCCTCTGTGCCACGCCCAAGCCCCAGGATACCTGGAAATAAGTGACTCAGAAACCATTCCCGGCCCAAAGACTGTCCCAGAATCTCAAAGGTCATGGGACACATTTGAAGAACTCCTGTCTAAACTGTAAGCCCCTACACATGGAGGGACCCATGGCTCTGGTCTGCATATGTGGCAGAGGATGGCCTTGTTGGACGTCAGTGGGAGGAGAGGCCCTGGGGCCTGAGGGTGTTCAATGCCCCAGTGTAGGGGAATGCCAGGGAGGAAATATGGGAGTAGGTGGGTGGGTACGGGAGCACCCTCATAGAAGCAGGGAGAGAGGGGGATGGAATAGGGGGTTCCTGAAGAGGAGACCTGGAAAGGGGGAAACAATTGAAATGTAAATAAAGAAAATATTCAAAAAGAAAAAAGACCAAGAAAACAAAGGGATATAATGTTTGGTCAGTAAGGGAGATGAATGGAACGGAAAGGAATTAGGATGGCTCATAAAGATGAACGTGATCAATATCTGTATTACTGTCTCAAAGAAGTAATAAAAATAAAAAATAGTGGTCAAAACCAAAGATCAATTGTGTGTGTCTCTGTCTGTATGTGTGCCTGTGTGTGTGCCTGTGTGTGTGTGTGTGTGTAGATCATTTGCATGTTCACTAGTGTGCAGGTACATGTGTGTGCATGTGTGGAGAAGCAAGACACCAATCCCAGCCAGCCATTATTCCTCAGGCTCTATCCACCTGGCCTGGTGCTCACCAATCAGGCTAGATTAGCTGGCCCAGAAGCTCCAGGGATCACCTCTCTGCCTCCCCATCACTTGGATCAGAAGCACACTAGCATGTCATCTTTTTTATTAAACATGAGTCTTGGAATTCAAACTTAGACCATCACGCTTACAAGGCAAATACTCAAATGACAGAGCCATCTTTCCGGCCCAAAAAATGCACATTGTTTTTTAATTAACTTTTTTCTATAGCCTCCCAGTTCCAATTGTTTTGATCCTGTTTTGTTTTGTTTTGTTTTGTTTTTTCAACAAGCATTTCACTCATTGAGTGCTCAGGAAGTATAAGCTTTCGCACCTGCCCATTTCTATATCCCCAACTCTTCCTACGGCTTCTCATTGCAAGATCCAAAAGAAAGAAGAGCAAATTGGAATTTTACAAGCCAGGCATAGTAGCCACACTTTTAATCCTTTAAGGCTATGGATCTCTGTGATTTGGAGGCCAACCTGGTCTATGTAGCGAGACACAGGACAGCTAGAGCTACCAAAAAAAAAAAACAAAAAACCAAAAAACAAAAAAACCTATGTTTTCTCTATGTAAAGAAAAGCTATGTAGGGGTTAGAGAGAGAGAGAGAGAGAGAGAGAGAAACAGAAAAACAGAGAGAGACAGATAGTCAGAAGAGAGAGGAGGGGGAGGTGGGAAAGAAGGAGGGAGGAGAAGGGAGGAGAAGGGAAGGGGAAGGGAGGGGACGGAAGAGAAAAGAGAAGACCCAGCAACTCTGCTGAGCATTGCCAAGACAGCTTCCTTCTTCCCTGGCAAAAGTCAGTCTCCGAACATGCATACATTGTTTCGTCTTTGTTACCATGTTGGACCAGAGGCTTTGCTAAACAATAACAACAAACAAGCAAAAAACAAGAGGGGGGAGGAGGGGAGGGGAGGGGAGGGGAGGGGAGGGGAGGGGAGGGGAGGGGTGCGAGGGGAGGAGACAGAGACAGAGACAGAGACAGGAAGGAAGGAAGGAAGGAAGGAAGGAAGGAAGGAAGGAAGGAACGAATGAACGAACGAACGAACGAAGGAACGAAGGAACGAAGGAAGGAAGGAACTGAAGCCAATACCACCCCAGGGGTTGAGACTCTGAGAAGAGTCCCTGTTCTTCACATGTGCCAAGGGGCAAACAGGTAAGGTAAGAGAAGAGCCTTAGAGGCAGCCATGGATAGTAGGTGTCAGGCCCACGGGGCTTCACAAGCTGGAAATAAAAGCAAATGGACATGAAAGAGCTAAGGAGAGAGATGTATAATCCCAGAAGGACACTCACTCACTAAGTCCTTTAATAAAAAGCCCCCAGATAGCTAAACTATTATATATATATGTATATATATGACATATTATATATATAATATGATATATATTTTTAATATATTTTTAGCAGTGAGCGGGGTTGTGAAATATAAAATGACATATAGTGCTCTGATGCCTTACCCACAGATATCTCTCCTAAAACGTTTGGATTAATTTATAGAATGTTCAGGTGATGTTCCCAGAGGCTTCTGGGAGGACACATGGAGTAGCCAACTTCCCTCGTGGCCTAAATGGACTACAAGGGTGAATAAGCCCTTGAGATTGAAAGACTGAATTCCAGGTCTCTTCTCTGCAAAATGTGCCCACACTTCCCTGCAAACTGCCCCCACCCCGGGCCTATAATTTACACTCTCCTCATGCAGTCACGGGGTGGGGGAAGGGGAAGTTAGAGAGATGAAATCAGTGGTTAAGAACACTTGCTCCTAGTGGCCCCCAACCATCAATAATTCCACTTTCAGGGGTTTCCAGCTACTGGCGCTCTTTTGGAATGTTGTAGAATCTTGGGAAATGGGGACTATTTGGGTGAGGTAGCAACACACGGGTGGCATCTGGGATTTTAGACTAGCCCCACTACTGACTCAAGCTCTCTGCTGATTTGTCTATGCAGATCCAGAGTCCTAGTGCCAGACCTTCCCTACCAGGAACCTGTGAGCTAGAGCAAATCTTTCCCTTCCTTGAACAGTGAAAAATATAATACAGACACCACACACACACACACACACACACACACACACACACAAGGAATAACCAAGAGGCAGTTAGATGGAAGCCCTCTTCCCCAAACACACTTGTCTTGCTTTCATTTCGATTGCTATGATAAAATACCCTGACAACAAAGAACTCTGAGGAGACCGGGTGGTGCTGCTTCCCATTTCCGCGTCAAAGTCTATCACCATGGGGAAGCCACAGCAGGAGAAGCATGAGACAGCCGATCATATCGATCATATCGTGTTCACAGTTAGGGGCAGAGAGACATGAATGCATGCATGCTTAGAGCTCAGCCAGCTTTCTCGACTCTCACACGGCCCAGAGGGACACTACCAAGGACTGCTGCTGCCTCCTTTCAGTCAGTCTTCCTGGACCTATTAAGGCACTCAAGACAATCCCCCAAACACACTCATAGGCCCATCTCATCTAAAGCCTTCCCAAGGAATTCTACCTCAAGCTGGCCAGTAGCACCAACCAACCACGACACCTAACTTTAGTCTGGGCTGCATTCCTTTGGTCCAGGCTGCATCTACAACCTGTAATGTCCTGGAATATCTTAGTTTTTTTCCTCTGCAACACACATACACACACACACACACACACACACACACGCACACACGCACAGAGACAGACAGACAGGGAGGCAGAGACAGAGAGGCAGAGGTAGACTTACAGAGAGACAGAGAGAGACAGAGACAGAGACAGACACACAGACTGACAGACTGACTGACTGACTTCTAGCATTTTAGCATTATCATATTCTCACAAACTGCCCGCCATCCCTTATCTCCTCTGCTCTCCCTCCCTCTTACAAGACTACAGAGTTATCTGTGTATTCATTTGCTACTGTGCACAAGCTGGGGATTAGTCAGTACCCTTAATACATGGCCCAACGCAAGGCCTGTGCAGATACGCCCTGTGCTAACCTCTCGGTTGCATAATGAGTTGTTATTCCCACTGTGCAGATGAGACACTGAACTTTAGAATGAGCAAGTAAATAAGCTACAATATTCCAATGAGATCAGAAGGGAGCCAGGCGTGCCTGGGTCCTGACCCGCACTTCCCTCACTGGGCTATGTGAAGTGTAGCATGGGCCTGGATATAGTCTGGGCAGCTTTCCTGATGTCTATCTGTTTGCCTGCTCATTTAGAACCCCAGGGAGCCGTCCAGTCAAGTAGAGGTATTGATCAGCTTCCATAAGAGTGCGACTCAAGTCCTCACCTCTGGCTACAGCAAGTACCACCTCTGTCTCTAGATCCCTGTTCTACAAGGTCCCCGACCCCTGAAAACAACAGCAGGACCTGCTACATGCATGTCTTGACTGCTGACGTGTGCAGGGGCCCCTGCAATCAATGAAAAATAAGAGACAGGACCGATGAACAGTCCGGCTAGTCTTTGGGGGGGGGGATATTTGGGGGGCTGAGGTTTTTTATTTAGATTTTATTTATTTATTCTTTTTATATGAGTACACTGTAGCTGTCTTCAGACACACCAGAAGAGGGCATCAGATCCCATTACAGATGGTTGTGAGCCACCATGTGGTTGCTGGGAATTGAACTCAGGACCTCTGGAAGAGCAGTCAGTGCTTTTAACCCACTGAGCCATCTCTCTAGCTCCCTGTTAGTCTTCTGGACACACAGATCTATAAGATACATCAACAGGCTCCTGGATCTGATAAGAACAAAGTCTTGCCCCTAGCTGTGACCGCTGCACTGACTTTCCCTTCTTCTTTCAACCCATTATCCCTCCCACTTCTTGGAACACAATTGACATTTGGAGCTCTGGAGGGAGCGGATGACAGAACCGTGAACTGAGTAGCAGTCTGGGTGCTGGTGCGATATGCCTTGTTACTCAGGCCGTATGGATCAGCAGATTCCACGGTAATTGGTGGAAATACAAACAAACAAAAAGCTAGCCCACCGTGGATATCAGCCAACTTCCTTGCCTCAATTTCCCAGGGCTCTCACAACAAACCTACAATGGTGGGTTAGGGATAGAGGCTGGGCATACATATGGCGCTACGAAGCCCTCTTATCAATGATCAAGCAATAGCAGATAACCCAGACGCTTAGAACAAGAAGATTAGCTGGCTCTTGGGTGGAAAGTCGCTCACGGTGCTATCTCCATTCAGGAGAGGAGACAGCAATTCACGTGACTACAATTGACACCTATGTCGGATACAAGTGTACCTGGACTGCCTCGGCCCATGGTACCCCTTTAAGCACCACTCTGAGCACACTGGTACCTAATCCACTTCATGGTGCTTTATCTCCTTCAGACCAGGAGATTGACATACAAAGGCGGGTCATCAATGAGTGTGTGGCTGCCC
Source organism: Mus musculus (assembly GCF_000001635.26). Lineage (NCBI taxonomy): Eukaryota > Metazoa > Chordata > Mammalia > Rodentia > Muridae > Mus > Mus musculus. Next base: position 110,461,922 of record NC_000077.6, on the reverse strand, counting down.
CCACTGTAGATACTACTACTAGGAAGAAGACGACGAATGGAAACTACCATAAATCACAAAACACCTTGAATACACCTAACCTACCATACCTTACAGCTTACTAGTGCACTCTACGGCTAGAGTAGCGGCTGCTGATGCTCCCGATCATGAGGAAGTCATATAGTGAGGCTGGGGGCGTGGCTCCACTGGTAAAGTGCTTGTCACACAAGCATGAGGACCTGAAGGTCAGTCACCAGCACCCATATAAAAGAAAATCAGTCCTATTAATGTGTGCCTATAACCCAGCCCTGGCAAGGGGTGGGGGGAGCACCCTTGGCGCTGGATAGACATCTAGTCTAGCTGAAGCAATAAGCTCCAAGTTCAGTGAAAGAGCCTGTGCTCAAGTCATGGGGTGGAGAGCAATTGAGAAAGTCAATTGATGTTGACCTCCTACCCACTTCACACACACACACACACACACACACACACACACACACATACACACACACACACTTGTAGGTGCTCAGACACGGGAACAAGTACACATACATGTACATATATGCATACATACATACACACAGAGTATCAAGTATCAATGATGGCTGAGGGAAAGATGGAAATTGAAAACTCAAAGTACTATTTCTAGTGAATATCTATGGTTTTTCACACCATCCTTAGTTAAATCAAATCACTAGTCAAGCCATCGTGTGTCAAGGGCTATCTGTAATCTTATAGATGATGTCTGTCATTCCAAAGCATCCAACTGAATCAAAGAGTGAAGTACTCCAGTCGAGGCTCTGATCAAGAACTGGCTCAGGAGAATGGCAGCCTACCATTCCCACGTCCGTGACCCTACTCTGGCATTTTCCCACGAAAGCTAGATCCCTGCGACAGAAAAAAGGTGTCAAGATCTGGATGGCAGCTGTCCTCATTGTTTCTGGGGTGTCCTTTCTTCTTAGCCCTTTTATGAATCTGGGCTCAGGAACACATGACTACATAGGCATAGCATGATATTTCATCTCATTGGGTTAAATTTGTAATCATCTGGGAGATACACCTTTGGGGGTCTCTTCCAAGGTATCTCCAGAGAGATTTAAGAGAGACTCAGCTTGAATGTAGGCTGGGCTGGGTTCCCAGACTGAATGAAAAAGGGAAAACGGAGAAAGTTAAGCAGATCCCCTCTCTCTCTCTCTCTCTCTCTCTCTCTCTCTCTCTCTCTCCTTCCTGCTCCACTCAGTCATAAGGAAGTTCTGGCTAAGAGGCTGTTATCTATGCCTGCTGCCTGTCATCAAGTTACAAAGGGCCCTGTCACCAGAAATGCAGGCCAAAATAAAAACTACCTTCCTAGGGAGCTTCTTGTCAGGTCACAGCAGTGAGTAGAGTAACCATACACAAACATACACACCTATGAATAAACGTCCAGCTACCAGGAACACAAACATACAGACAACCATGCACACTTTAGAACCCAGGAGTTCACACTTAGAAGCAAAAGGGCACTAAATGAGATTGGGAGAAAAACTTGCATTTTCTGAAGTAAAGTCTGAGTTCCTGGAAAACCTCTTGTGCTCTATAAACTGAAGATAGAGGAATATGTTAAACTGGATGAGGGTGGCTCTAAACTCTCCCTGGGTCACGGTGTGCTCTGAGACAATGACGATCCTTCACACCACCCCAATTCACCTCACAGGGTGTTTGTGGGTTTGTGTTTTGATTTCTATTTAGCCTTCTCTCATTATCACGTCCACGATGCCACATACACTTCTTTTTAAGAATGAGGAACCCTTACTTCAACCGCCCTGAGAGGGCCACCCGCATACTCACATCTTAACCAGTCTATGAAGAAAAGGACATGGTCCATCCTTTGATGGCTAATTGATGCTCTTATCCCTCCCCATCAGCACCACTGCAGGGATTTCTAATGGAAAGGAGGGGAGTCCCGGAGCATCACCAACAGCGAAGCTCGCACTAGCTACTGAATTAACCCACAGTCCAGAGCGGACAGCACAACATAAAACTTCCGAACTTAGATGTTAAAAATTTCCCTCCGGCCTCCAGCATTGTCACTGTCTCGGAGCACACTGTGACCCAGGGAGAGTTTAGAGCCACCCTCCTTCCAATTTAACATAGCCTTCTATCTTCAGTTTATAGAGCACAAGAGATTTTCCAGGAACTCAAACCCTAATTCAGAAAATTCAAGTGTTCTCCCAATCGCATTTATTGTTCTTTTGCTTCTAAGACCTTGGCCCAAACACAAATATTTATCTCTGTTTGAGTCCTTGCGCTGGCTCCCAGACACTGACTTTCAAGCTTCTGAGGCCATTAAGGGGCACTAAATTCCCAATTAGACATGCTGCCTTCTCAGCTCTCATCCTTCCAAAGAGAAGGGGGTACTGAGTCAGAGACCCTGCAGGGGTAAAGGAAACAGCCACACCAGCTGCCAGGAAGAGGAAGCAAATCTGTGGCTTAGAAGCCAAAGAGTAAATATCAAGACGACCTGCCACTTCTGTGTGCTCCTGAGGTCTAGTCAACCAGACGATCAGCACCCTACTCAGTACAGAGTCTATAGTACTCTGTTCTGCTCCGATCTCCCTCATTTGCACTGTGATTTGTATGGGCTCGACATTATCCAAGATCATACACAACAGGAAAAATAATTTACAATGAACTAGCATACTGCATCCTATGACAAACTTCCATAACACACCACGCCATGTGTTCCTTGACCCTCGTCCTTCTAATGACACTCTGGCTTCTCATTCAGCAGTAGCCACTCTGGATACATTCAATCAACATTCACATGCGTGCTCTGAGTCAAGGCTTCAGGAGCACTCATTTGCATGCCTTAGATTTTTAAATCCGACTCAGAATCATCTATTTCAGTCTTGAGAATTAAGCTGCATTCAGAAAGCCTTTCTGCTATTCCACCATGGAGGAATTAGGGCCATCCCCCTCACACACCATTGGAACATCTGCCAGAGATGGAGAATTAGACAGATAAGTGACTCAGGGGGAGGGGAATACATCTTCTGAATGCCCTGACTCGGGGGTGACAGTGGATGGCGGCTGCTTACTGCCACGCCTGATGACCTGGGATCCATCCCGAGAAGCCAAGGGTTGGAATGGAGAAATGGAGAGAATTTACTCCCACAAGTTATCTTCTGAACTTTACACACATGCTGGGGCAAACAACACACACACACACACACACACACACATACACACACACTCACACATATACACAAAGGGGGTGTTACTTAATTAATATCTAGAGCCATGATCACATTCTGTATTTTAAAGCATCTTCAACTCTTTCCTGACCAATATTTATTTGTAAATATGTGCTCTATTATTCTCTAGTCCTCTTGGCTAAAAACCATTTCACGTCTAGGACTCCAGGTTTCCTACTGAAGAAAAGAAAGAATAATTATACCACTGATGCTTTTAAAAAATAAAATAAAATAGAATATTGCTTTTAAAAATAAATGTAGACTTCAGAAATGAGTTCAGAAAGTAAAAGAAATCATAACTCTTCAAGGAAAAATATTTACTTAAAATTTAGAAAATTGGGCTAGAGGATAGCTTAATGGTGGGAGTGTTTGCCCATCATGAGTAAGGCCCTAAGTTCAAATCCCAGAATCATCTCTAGGATGTTGGTGATGGTGATGGTGGTGGTGGTATTGATGGTGGTGGTAATAATAATAATTGATAAAAATTAAGAAAATCAAGAAAAACATAAGGAGAAAACTTAAAATTACCCAAATTTCACAACTCACGGAAAACTGCTGTGACAATTTTGGCATAGTAAAAAATTGTTTCACACACGAACTTGAAACCATGCTTGTTGACACAGATATAGAATGTTCTAGGACCACAACCATACACAATTGTCCAGACAGTGCTCTTAACCCTTAGCATTTTATCGTCACTCACTTCTCTACACATCCATTGTCTTTCTATAACGTTTCCCTACTTGCAATATAGTCCAAGATGCTACGAAAACCAGTTATGCAGAGACATATTTATGCGTGCTTGTTAAGTAATCTATTACATAGTTACATGTGCATGAGTGATGTGTGAATTGCATGCATTAGCAATGTGTGAAATGTGTCTGGCACCTTGAAGAAACAAGTTGAGGAGTGAGATAATGCTCTGCCATTGGCTTCACACAAGCTGAAGTCAACTGATTTCAATAACAGTCTGACTGAAACAGATAAAGACATTAAAACCCAGGCCGCTGCAGGCTGCTCCCCTCTAAAGCAAGTCAGCAAACAGAGAACCCCTCTAGACGGGAAGACCTGCTAGTCTCCAGAGAAACAGGCCGTGGTCGTTTTCAAGACATACAAAATCACGTAGCTAACTGTTTCGCTGTGCTCTGAGGGTTCTGCCTCGTGTGAAGCCCTGGTGACCCAAAAAATGAGACTACACTCTTTCAAGGACTTGCAGGGCTCTCCAAGTGATTCAGAAATCAGACTCAACAACTGACATTCTGAATGCTGGCATTCATCAAACACGGCGTGATGACCATGACATGACAAAGGCATAAAAGTCAGCAAAGGTTGGAATGACCGTTCTTATGCGCTAAATAGATTTCCTTCTTCTCCTATCCTACATATAAGCTTATTAATACATGCCAAGTCAATTAATTGGCCTGCTATGACGTTGTTATATTTCTAAAATTTTATTGAGCTCTTACTATGTATATGAGTGGTGCTAGGTAGAATAGAGACCAAAATGAAAGAGAGATGACCTCTGCTGTCGGGGCACACACATCTTACTGTAAATTGTAGCTATGAGCCAAGCAATTACACTAGGAACAAGATGTAAGTAAAGAACTCTGAGAGAAGCCAAGAAATATCCAGGTGAGGGCATCTCACGCCTGATTCCTAGAAGAGTCTGTGAGGGAGTAAGGGTGTGTGGTAGTTAATCTTTGTTTTTCAACGTGGTAGGATTTAGAATCACTCTGAAAACAGACCTCTGGGCTGTCTATAAGGAGCTCCGGAACTGGGTAACTGAGGTGGGGTAACTTATGCTCGGGGTGGTCAGGATTATCCCATGGGTCCTGGATTGAACAAAAATGATAAATGCAGGCTGCAGAGATGGTTCAGTTGTTGTTAAGAGCTGGCACTACTCTTGTGATAGACTGGAATTGGATTCCCAGCATCCAGGTGACTCCCAACCACCCATCTGTAACCCCAGCCCCAGGAGAGCCGATGCCCTCTCTGCCCTCCGCGAGCCCCTTCCTATACCTACACACACATACAAGTAATTTTGTTATTAATAAATCCTTTTTTTAAAGGGGACAAAGGGGGCTGGAGAGACG